>NC_134265.1:186015155-186260155 GCF_031893055.1 Leptodactylus fuscus
TCCATTTAAGTTAACTGAGTTTATATTCTTGCAATTGCATTGTAACGTTGTATTTACTAATGTCTTCTTCATACATAGAATTATGCACAGTCTGGACTTTGTATTATAAATGTATATTTACTTTGTATTTGTCTTATATTTTAGAGAGGACCTTTCACGTCCTCAGGGTACATGCGGTGTAATTCAGCGCGTTCTCGCCTTTACCGTTCTGTGCCCCCGTTGAAGAGCTATCGGTACCGTTACCATAGCTCTTCAGTATCAGAAGAGCGTTTCTGACAGTCTATCAGGAACGCCCCTCCTCACAGTAGCGTCTATTGCACTGTACTGTTAGAGGGGCCCAGCCATGACGCTGAGTGGTGAGGAACGTTTCCCCTACTCCTGACAGTACACATCCATAGACTAGTACTGGGAGGTTAGGAACGCTCCCTCTAACAGTACAGCGCAATAGATGCTACTGTGAGGAGGGGCGTTCCTGACAGACTGTCAGAAACGCTCTTCTGATACTGAAGAGCTACGGTAACGGTACCGATAGCTCTTCAGCGGGGCACAGAACGGGAAATACGATAGTGAACTGAATTCAGCGCACTGTCTGCTTTCTAGTGGTGTATTACACCGCACTTGCCCTGAGGACTTCAAAGGTCCTTTTAAAGGTCCTTTAACATTTAGTATATTAGTGATCATTAATAAACATATTTTATTATCCTACACGAGTATACCTTGTCATATTGGTCAAGGTAATAGATATAATAATGAAAATAAGGGAACAAATGATATTGGCTATGGTTATGGATATTGTAATTACACATTAATATCCAATATTGAACTCCATTTACGCCTACGTATGCGGGTTTTTTGTTTCCAAGGATAACCCGCTTAAGGCTTTGTTGAAGAAACACAGCTTTTTTTTTTTTTTTTTTTTTTTTTTTCTTTTTTTTTTTTTGCAGATTTTGTTGGGTTTTTTTGAAACAAAGCCAAGAATGGCTACTAGAATGGGAAATATATAGGAAACTCTTATACTTCTACCTACCTTTTTCTCAATCCACTCCTGATTTTGGCTCCACAAAATGCAAACAAAATCTGCAAAAAAAAAAAAGCTGCATTTCCGCAAAGTGGGGCTTTAGCCTAACAGGTTTAGAGTGCATGTCTCTGTTGATGCAGTGAGGGCACAACATATTTAAATTTTTCACTGTGCACATTCATTTTTGAGAAGCTCAAATTGTCTTAGTTTCTAAAGTACAGTCATGGCCAAAAGTTTTGAGAATGATACAAATATTAATTTTTACAATGTCTACTGCTTCAGTTTTCCTAATGGCAATTTGCATATACTCCAGAATGTTATGAAGAGTGATCAGTTTAACAGCAATTACTTGCAAAGTCAATATTTGCCTAGAAAATGAACTTTATCCCCAAAACACATTTCAACATCATTGCAGCCCTGCCTTAAAAGCACCAGCTAACATCGTGTCAGTGATTGCTCCATTAACACAGGTGTGGGTGTTGATGAGGACAGGGCTGGAGATCAATCTGTCATGATTAAGTAAGAATGACACCATTGGACACTTTAAAAGGAGGCTGGTGCTTGGCATCATTGTTTCTCTTCTGTTAACCATAGTTATCTCTGAAGAAACACGTGCAGTCATCATTGCACTGCACAAAAAATGGCCTAACAGGGAAGAGTATCGCAGCTAGAAAGATTGCACCTCAGTCAACAATCTATCACATTATCAAGAACTTCAAGGAGAGAGGTTCCATTGTTGGCAAAAAGGCTCCAGGGCACCCAAGAAAGACCAGCAAGCACCAGGACCGTCTCTTAAAAGTGTTTCAGCTGCGGGATCGGGCTACCAGCAGTGCAGAGCTTGCTGAGGAATGGCAGCAGGCAGGTGTGAGTGCATCTGCACGCACTGTGAGGCGGAGACTCTTGGAGAAAGGCCTGGTCTCAAGGAGGGCAGCAAAGAAGCCACTTCTCTCCAGAAAAAACAGCTTATTCGGAGTAGACGAGGTGAGTGCTACCACCAGTCTTGTCTCATGCCAACTGTAAAGCATCCTGAAACCATTCATGTGTGGGGTTGCTTCTCAGCCAAGGGAATCGGCTCTCTCACAGTCTTGCCTAAAAAACACAGCCATGAATAAAGAATGGTACCAGAATGTCCTCCAAGATCAACTTCTCCCAACCGTCCAAGAACAGTTTGGCGATCAACAATGCCTTTTCCAGCATGATGGAGCACCTTGCCATAAAGCAAAGGTGATAACTAAATGGCTCAGGGAACAAAACATAGAGATTTTGGGTCCATGGCCTGGAAACTCCCCAGATCTTAATCCCATTGAGAATTTGTGGTCAATCATCAAGAGACGGGTGGACAAACAAAAACCTACAAATTCTGACAAAATGCAAGCATTGATTGTGCAAGAATGAACTGCTATCAGTCAGGATTTGGTCCAGAAGTTGATTGAGAGCATGCCAGGGAGAATTGCAGAGGTCCTGAAGAAGAAGGGTCAACACTGCAAATATTGACTTGCTGCATTAACTCATTCTAACGGTCAATATAAGCTTTTGTTACTCATAATATGATTGCAATTATATTTCTGTATGTGATGAAAACATCTGATAAACACACACAAAAACCAGAGGGCAGCAGATCATGTGAAAATATAATATTTGTGTCATTCTCAAAACTTTTGGCCATGACTGCAGGATCATATTTTGGGAGTCATTTTTAATTTCACCTCAGATCTTCTGCAAGTGCCCACCAATGCAGCGTAAATAACCACATTAAAGAGGTGTTCCAGGCAAATTTTTTATTTTTCTTTGGGGGGGGGGGGGGTTTAAAAGTACAGCCACATACTTTTAAAAGTGTTTTGAGTGATTTCTGGGAGCGCCTTGCATCTATGTGCTTTGTATTGATGTATTGGGACCAAATACTCTGCCCCTGCGCAGGGGATGTTGGTTTACTCATAACTCGTGGTTAGTTGAAGCCATTTATTGTCAGACTTATGTGTTTTTTCTTTTTAAATCATGATGACGACCAAAAACTTCAAAATCACCCTGTTCAAAAGTTTGCATACCCTAGTGATTTTGGCCTGATAACATGCCCAAAAGTTGACACAAAGGTGTTTGAATGGCTACTAAAGGTAACATCCTCGCCTGTGACCTGTTTGCTTGTAATCAGTGTGTGTGTATAAAAGCTGAGTGAGTTTCTTGGATCCAGACAGACTGTTGCATCTTTCCTCCAGCCACTGATGTTTCTGGATTGTGAGTCATGGGGAAAGCAAAAGAAATGTCCACATATCTACGAGAAAAGGTAGTTGAACTGTATAACACAGGAAAGGGATACAAAAAGATGTCCAAGGAATTGATCATTCCAGTCAGCAGTGTTCAATCTGTAATTAACAAATAGAAACTCAGGTGCACTGTAAAAACTGTAAGTAGATCCACCAAAATTTTTGCCACAACTGCGCGGAAAATTGTTCAGAATACAAAGTAAAACCCACACATAACATCTGCTGAAATATAGGGCTCTATTTTTCAGGGGGCGGGGCCGAGCGGAGCGAGCGTCTTGAGCAGGCAAGGAGAGGACTTGCTCTCTGCCTGAGCGTGATGGGCGGCCACTGGAGCAGCGCTGCTCTAGCGGCCTCCCCAATCCACCGCTCAGTGGTGAATTGGATTGGGGAGGCCACGGGGAGGGTGGCAAAAATGCCGCCCTCCCTGTGGCCCTGGCATAGCGCCGCCTGAAGCGGTCGCCTTATGGGAGGTGCGGTGCTGATTCCTACTGTAAAGTATGGAAGTGGATCCCTGATGATGTGGGGATGTGTGAACTTTAAAGACACTGGAAACTTGGTCCAAGTTGAAGGAAAGATGAATGCAGCATGTTATCAGCAAATACTGGAGGCAAATTTGTACTCATCAGCCAGGAAACTGCGCATGGGACGTACCTGGATGTCCAACATGACAACGATCCAAAACAAGGCCAAGTTGACCTGTCATTGGCTACAGCAGAAGAAAGTGAAGGTTCTGGAGTGGCCATCACTGTCTCCTGACCTCAATATCATTGAGCCACACATTGAGCGTAGTACATGCAAGACAGCTCAGGAATTTACCATATGAGAAAATAAAGAGCCTCATCCACAACTACCACAAAAGACTTCATGCTGTCATTGATGTTAGAGGGGGCCATACATGGTATTAAGAACTGGGGTATGTAAACTTTTGAACAGGGTCATTTTGATGTTTTTGGTTGTCATTATGATTTAAAAAGAGAAAAAACAGAAGTTTGTCAATAAATGGCTTCAACCTCCACTAACCATGAGTGGAGAAAAAGTTTTTGTCTCATCATTCATATTCGCTCAAAAAGCTGCCGGGGTATGTAAACTTTTGAGTACAACTGTATCTCAACAAGAGTGATTGGGGTCTGACCATCACATCCACTAACTCATCCGTCCAAATAAATTATCTTGATCTAGTTCTGTCACAAGAAGTATCCTGACTAAAACCTTTTTTTAAAAAGTTGACTCCAGCAGCTATCTCGATTTCAAGAATGCCCACTACAAAAATAGATTCAAAACATTCAATTTAGTCAAATTAGACAGCCTGGTCTATCATATTTTGCCCTGTTGCACTGCCACAGCTGCCTAGTGCCTACAACCACTCAGGCAGACACATACTACAGCCTGGTCCACAATAGGCCATGCTGTACTGCCACAGATTTTGCCAAACATACCTAGTGCCTACCACTCCTGTCACCATGTAGACCATAGGTTCTCAAACTTATTTTGTCTACCGCCCACTTCGAGAATTAATTATTTTCTAGGCCCCCCCCCCAATTTTTTTTAACTTTACTACATCTTAAGAATCACAATCACAGTCATTATGTTAATAATTAAATGATGTGTCATGTGAAAATAAGACTTTCTGATGAGAGTAATGTAAAACACCATTTTGTAATATTAGGAAAACTTTTATTCATGTTATTAAAACAAACATTTTAATTTTAAAACTAATCTAATGTGAAGGATGAATTTGATGATTTTTAACAAGTTTGTTAATATCAGGCTCGAATTTACTCAAACAGCCGTAAGTCACCGCGTTCGGTAATCTGCAACCGATTTCTCTTTTTAGTTAGCAACATTGCCACAGCACTAAATCTACGTTCACACAAATACGATGATGGGAATGCTATCAAAAATCATTGAACGATGGACCACAATCCAGGGTGCAATTGCGGGATTGGCTTTTGTAGCCATAAATTCGGTAAAGCGGTAAAGTTTGTGTTAAAAGCAAAAAAACAATTTTAAAGGGGTAGCCTCATGAAGCTTGATCTGCCTTCTAAGCTGCCTAAAAATCTTCTTTCTTCCTGTTTGCTCGCGTCAATTAGCCCCACCCCCAAATTAGCGTGTAGCTCCGCCCACCACATAGCGTGATCCTATGGGATGACTGAAGAGCCTGTGATGTCATCAAAAGGTCCTGTAGACTTGGATTTACCTTGTACGGAGTTTCCTAAAGGACCTGGCTCCTCTGCCCACTAGCAGCCTGCCCTATATAATAAAGCTTTATCCTAGTGAACAGAGAGACCAGGTCCTTTAGCCCAGTAGGATTTAGACTGCTTTATATAAGAAAGCAGCACTTATTCCAACCCCACCCCCCTCTCTATCTCACAGCAGGGAGCTAGGTGATGTGTATGTGATGTGTATGTGTGGTGCAGACACAGGCTGGCTCCGTACACACAGCAGGGAGCTACGTCATGTGGCTCCCTCAGCAATGAGCAGGGGGCCAGGTGCTAGTGTCCATAATGAAGTGAATAAAGTAAGATAGTGGACAAACAAAGCAGTTTTGCTGAAGCAGTGTATTTAGGAAAAGTCTTAAATCCACATTAACAAGCAGTATAGATAGAATCATTGTTAGGATACCACCACTTTAAATTAGCCATCGCCCCCCCTAAACCGCTTCAACGCCCCCCAATCTTCTCTGTGCCCTTTACTGCCCCCCTATAGGCCTCCAGCGCCCACAAGGGGGCGTTATCGCCCACTTTGAGAAAGACTGCTGTAGACAGACATGTCTTGTGGCCTGGTCCATCATATTAGTCCCTGCCACACAGGTTACCACAGCTACCACTACTACCATCACTCAGCTACTGTTTACACATCTGCTCCCATCATAATAATTTTTAGAGGCATTTTTTTTTAATTTTTCATTAATTTTCAACTTGACTCATTGTCACAAACTTGTACCTCAAATAACAATAAGCCTATAACATCAAAACTGGCTAATTTTTCTACAAAACCATTCAATTTGCAATATGACTGTCTAAAAAAACATGGGCAAGCACATTTTCCCCAAATAAGGGTAGTTTTTTTTTTAGTATTTTAACTGTTAAAATGTTTAATAGCGAGTGGCATTACAGTGTATAGTTAAAGTTGGAGTTTGTATCCACTGCTTACCATTTGTTTTTCCATAGATATATACCGGAGATACTCGAGTATAAGCAGAATTTTTCAGCACAGTTTTTTGTGCTGAAAAAGCCCCCCCTCGGCTTATACTCGAGTCAAGCAAAAAAAAAAAAAAAAAACTTTTTTTTTTTTTTTTTTTTTTGGGAAGTGGGATCTATGACCAGCCGCAATAGTAATATATAGAATCTCCCATAAAATAGTGAAAAAAAAGAAGCTTTAAAAAAAAATATATAATAAAAAAATAAAGTAAATAAAAGTTTTAAATCACTCCTTTCCATAGAATACATATAAAAGTAGAAAATTACTGTGATACACATACACATTATGTATTCCTGTGTCTGAAAGTGCCCGGTCTACTGAATATAGGGGATCTGCAGTGCTCCTGTTCTGTCAGGAAGGGGTTAATAGGAGCACTGCAGATACCCTATATTCAGCCAGGCTGAATTCCAAGTGGGGGAAAAAAAAAACAGTCCTCAAGCTCAGGGAAGGGACAGACAGACAACCAAAACACCCCCTCCCCTTCCCCAGCAACTACTGCACCCAAAAACACCGACCATTTTAATTTTTGAAATTTTCCAGTAGCTGCTGCATTTCCCCCCTAGGCTTATACTCAAGTCAATAAGTTTTCCCAGTTTTTTGTGGTAAAATTAGGGGCCTCGGCTTATATTCGGGTCGGCTTATACTCTAGTATATACGGTATGTCACTTTCACTTTGCCATAACTTCATTTGTGTTTGCCTTAGAGAGCTAGAAATTAGATAGATAAGTTCCTAGTTACCCTAAGAGTGTTCCATACTATGTTTTAATTTAATTTAAGGTGTGGTTTGTAATGAACTTATTTGACCTTAAACAAATCTTGTACCTGAAATTAAACAAATCTTCAGCAGTTTTCCCATCTCTATTCACAGGAATTTTTTATTGTGGCCACAAAGGGTGGAAAGAGCTGCCACAACATCAGCGACAAAAAACACCTTCAGGAGCAATACCGCTGCAGAGAAATTCCATATCAAAACGCTTTTAACTTGTGGTACTGCGTTTGTCATATAACAGGACTGGAACATGCTGGTAGGACACAAGAGCACTGTTGTTGTTGTTGTTGTTGTTGTTTTTTTTTGTTTTGTTTTTTTTGGTTTTTTTTTTTTTTTTTTTTTTTATAAACCTTTCTCGGCTTTTTTTTTTTTAAAAAAATTTTTGCAAGAGCAACCTATTTAACATGCAGCTTGCAATACGTAGGACTCACTAAGCAGCACCTTTATTCACAAATCAATAACCATAGACACAACGTCCAAAAAGGTTATCTCAAACATAGTCTATCTAAACAAGCCTTTTAGATCTATAATCATTTGCATATTTTGAGAACACACCAATTGAGCAAATTCCAACTATGATCCCGCTACTTAAAGGGATTCTACCATTAAAAAACATTTTTCTGTGGCTAACACGTCGGAATAGCCTTTAGAAAGGCTATTCGTCTCCTACCTTTAGATGGGATCTCCACCGCGCCGTTCCTTGGTAATACCGTTTTTTACCGGTATGTAAATTAGTTCCCTGGCAGCAATGGGGGCGGGCCTCAGCGCTGAAAACGCGATGAGGGCGTCCCCACCACTGCCCGAGAACAGGATCCTGCGCCGCCTCTGTCTTCTGCTGGATCCTTCCCTTCTTTCTTCAGCAGCTTCACCTCTGTTGGCTCTTACACTAGTAGAGACTATGGCCGCGCATGCGCAGTCGGCTCTACTAGTCACTGCCTGCTTGAGATAGTTTGCACATGCGTGGTACCAATTCTGTGCGCGTGGTGTGACTGACTCACCACATGCATGGGAAAGCACCGCTCATTCAAAGCTCACCCCTGCCAATGCTGGAAGACCCTGTTCTATCCCCTTAAAGACGAGCATTAAGGGTACCTTACAGATATATATTTCATTGCATTTATGACAACATTTTGCTTGCACCTGAGTATATTTTAATCTGCACTAAATTGACAGGTGGAAACTGACCATGTTTTTTTTCACCTCGTGTAGAACATGGCCACTTTGTGCTGAGGTGGATGTAAGCCTCTAAAGAGAGTTTTATGTAAAGAAGTGAAGAATTCTGATTGTTCTAGTGCTGTATCTATGACTGTGTTTTGACTTGGAAAGAATATGCAAATCTGACTTCCATGATGTAATTAGGATGCCAGTGCCTCAAGCAGTGGCGTAACTACCATAGAGGCAGCGGAGGCGGCTGCCACAGGGCCCGGCCCATTAGGGGGCCCGGTGACAGCCGCTACCGCTTCGGGTTTTTTTCTATAGGCTGTTACGGGCCCTATTCACTTGCCGATCCTGACTGGGCCGGGATCGGCAAGTGACACCGCGGGCCCCACAAAGGCTATCATTATACTCGGGGGTCTTTGCAGACCCCCGAGTATAATGATCGGCGGACCGGAGAGGTAAGGGAACATAAAAAAAAAACTGTTACTTACCTCTCTGCGATCCTGCCAGGCCTCCATCCTACTTTTCTGACGTCTCTGACGTCACACGAACTCGGCATGCTTCCCGGGTCATGTGACGTCCGACGTCATTAAAGAAGGACACGAGCACGGTCGACAGCCTAGGAGCCGGGGAACAGGTAAGCAACAGTGTTTTATTTTAATGTTCTTATTCCTCGGGTCTCAGATTATTATACTCTGGGGTCTGAAAAGACCCCAGAGTATAATAATTGTTTATGGGTGTCCACAGTGGGACATAATACTGTGTGCAGGGGCCACTATGGGACATAATACTGTGTGCAGGGGCCACTATGGGACATAATACTGTGTGCAGGGGCCACTATGGGACATAATACTGTGTGCAGGGGCCACTATGGGACATAATACTGTGTGCAGGGGCCACTATGGGACATAATACTGTGTGCAGGGGCCACTATGGGACATAATACTGTGTGCAGGGGCACTATTGGAGTTAATACTGTGTGCAGGGGCCACTATTGGGGTTAATACTGTGTGCAGGGGCCACTATTGGGGTTAATACTGTGTGCAGGGGCCACTATTGGGGTTAATACTGTGTGCAGGGGCCACTATTGGGGTTAATACTGTGTGCAGGGGCCACTATTGGGGTTAATACTGTGTGCAGGGGCCAATATTGGGGTTAATACTGTGTGCAGGGGCCACTATTGGGGTTAATACTGTGTGCAGGGGACACTATTGGGATTAATACTGTGTGCAGGGGACACTAAGGGACATAATACTGTGTACAGGGGCCACTGTGGGGGATAATAGAGTGCGGAGGAGGGGGTCGTTCGAGGTCTTTGGCGTCAGTTAGGATGGGGGGGGGGGGGGGCCCATGTCAAAAGTTCGCCACGGGGCCCCCGCCATCCCTAGTTACGCCACTGGCCTCAAGTATGCAAACCAATAGAGGGCGCTGACTGAGAATGTGCAAGTCTATCTTCCATGCTGTAATTAGGAAGACAGAGTCTCAGTCAAGCAAAATCTATAGGGGCGCTCCCTTTAACATCATGCCGACCTTCTCAGAGGCCTTTGTCTCTATTGGTGTGCATACTTGAGGCACTGGCATCCTAATTACATCATGGAAGTCAGATTTGCATATTCTTCCCATGTTCCTTTGCAGTGGAGCGCTCATGGCTTAATAAGACTCCACACACCTAAATGTTGATCTCTCCCTATGGAGTGACGATATCCCCTCAACCCTGTCTAAGCCTCTCACCTCTGCCAGATTGGTCCTCTCTGCGCCAAGCTAATGAGATGCAAGTACATCGAAACAGCTGTCCTTGGCTGAGAGACTGTATGTGGTAAAATCCCAACATCACTGCAGACAAAGGCCTCTGAGAAGGTCGGCATGATGTTAAAGGGTGCGCCCTCTATAGGTTTTGCTTGACTGAGACTCTGTCTTCCTAATTACATCATGGAAGATAGACTTGCACATTCTCAGTCAGCGCCCTCTATTGGTGTGCATTCTTGAGGCACTGGCATCCTAATTACATCATAGAAGTCAGATTTGCATATTCTTCCCATATTCCTTTGCAGTGGAGTGCTCATGGCTTAATAAGACTCCATACACCTAAATGGTGGTCTCTCCCTATGGAGTGACGATATCCCCTCAACCCTGTGTTTTGACTGTAATAAAGAAGATTTCCTGGATTATAATCTTGAAGAAAGCGGGATCCTTTTTCTGGTGATCATTGGGGATCGCATCTTGGTCCTTTTGGCTCATTTCTTTTACCCCTTAGTGGCACAGGACATAATCGTACATCCTGGCGACTGGTGTGTTAAGGCAAATGGATGTACTATTACTTCCTGTGTTGGCCATCTGCTCACTGTGTGAGCAGGTGGCTTCTGGAGCGGGGGTTAGCTGTAACTGACAGCTCACACCTTTGCTCTATTACTCCCTGTTGTAGGTGAACTGAGCTCCAATCGGGTTTTAACCCTTTATATGCCACAGTCAAACATGACCACGGAAACCAAGGGGTTTTACTGCTCTATTGTCCTCCATCGACTTTCTCATGGCTAGTTTTGGCAGCTCTGGGTCTGACCAGTAACCAGGAGCAAACACACTTGGTTGATCCTGCCAAGTTGAATAGAAGTCAGCCTATGCGTCTACATAGACTGATTTCCTGTATACACTTCAATACACGTGTATTGCAGTGTATAGTACTGAGCCAGCAAGGAGAGCATCGCTGGTTCAGGTCCACTAGTCTCTTATATATATAAAAATGAGTTTCTGTCTGTCTGTGTGTCTGTCCTCTATGCGTGACCAAACAACTGTACCGATCTTCACCAAATTGGGCACACGGATACATCAGATGTCTGGGAAGGTTTTAGACTGTGCCTCAACTCTCTCGGACGTACCGTTCCAGAGATACAGTATTCCCAAAACAATTACCTGCATTAGCCAATACAAACCTGCAAGTCTTTCACTCATAATCCAACTGCTATACACACTGTCACATCTCCCTTATCATCCAATAGAAGCTTGCAGGCACTTAGTCTCCACATGCACACAGCTTTACTCAGGGTTTCCATAACAATCCCATCATTTTTCTACACTACACCCTTAGCAGAGTGGTGCGTGATGTGTGTATATGTTGAGATGTAGCAGGGCTAATACAAACCTGCAAGTCTTTCACTCATATTCCAACTACCATACACATGGTCACATGTCCCTTATCATCCAATAGAAGCTTGCAGGCGCTTAGGCTCCACATGCACACAGCTTTACTCCAGGTTTCCATAACAATCCACCATTTTTCTACATTACACCCTTGGCAGAGGGGTGCGTGATGTGTGTATATGTAGAGATGTAGCAGGGCTGTGTGTGCATGTAGAGATGTAGCAGAGCTGTGTCTGTAATAATTTAGTAGAGCGGTGTGTGTATGTAGACATGTAACAGAACTGTATGTACAGATGTAGTAGTGCTGTGTGTATGTAGAGTTGTAACAGTGCTGGGTATGTAAAGATGTAGCAGAGCTGTGGGTGCTGCATATATAGAGATGTAGCAGAGTTTTATCCTTTATTGCACTGACAATCTCTCTCCTTTGGTTTTCAGGATATGGCAGAATATGTTGCTTATATTGCGTAGGTTTCTGATTGCTTTTTTCTGATATTATAATGAACTGTTTTGTGAAATGAGGGAGTAACCATTGCTCTTATTGCATTAAAGAGCTATCTCCCTGCTGTGAATGACAAAATCAGGCAATGTAGATCTCAATCATAGCAGAGTATGAGAGATGGAGGTGCTGGAAAGCACAGCTCTTTGCTGTGGTGAGAACAACGGGCATTAAACAGCTCATTCTCCTATAGTTTATCATATGGTGCTGCAGCAGTGTCATATAGACTTGAAAGGAAAAAAGTTACATTATCTAAAACCACCATGAACAATATGCTGAGTAAGCAATGCAGTGCCAGGCATGAAAACAATGCTCAGAGCTGCGATCTCTGGGAAACAGCTGGTCTGTGGGAGTCCTGACAGTCTGACCCCTACAGATCTAAAACTGATAGCCTATCTTAAATATAAGTCAACAATTTTGATTAGGTAGATAACCAGCGGCGTAAATACCGGTGTAGCAGTGGTAGCAGCTGCCACAGGGCCCGGGACACTAGGGGTCCCGGTGACAGCTGCTACCACTGCGGATTTTTTTTTTTTTTTTTTTTAAATAGGCCGTTACCTGCTGGTGTAACTCCAACACGCAACGGGCCCTATTTACTGCAGTGCCGGGTGCTGCCTGAAGATGGAGAGGACCTGCTGCCTCCACAGTCCATCTTTTAACAGTAGTAAAGCTAGCAATTGCTGGCTTTACTATTGTACCCAAGCAGGGGCCGCCTGCTGTCCAGGCCCCTGCTGCCTTCCGGTACTTGCATAGTGACAGCGAGCAGGAGAAACTTCTATCTCCTGCCCGCTGTCCCAAGCCCTGTGTCGGCATCTATACTAGTAGATTGAAGGACCTGAGACATGATGTCATCATGACGTCATCATAGGTCCTTTAATTTACTAACATAGACTTAGTGTCTTTTGTGGGCGGAGCTACCCGGATTGTACAGGTCAGTGTACAATGGGGGGGGAATGGGTTATAGGCTGTGAGGAAGAGGGGTACATGGATGTGCAGGCTGTGTGTGAGAGAGTCTGCACCCCCATTCCTTCCTTTCTCACATACAGCCTGCACACCTATGTACCCCTCCTACTCACAGTCTGCACCCCCCATTCTGCCCTATGTGAACAAGAGTAGGGAATGGGTGGTGTAGGCTGTGTGTGAGCAAAGGGGTACATGGGCATGCAGGCTGTGTGTGAGCAAAGAGGGTGACCTGGGGGCACAGGCTGTGTGTGAGAAAGAAGGGGGACTGGGGGTGTAGGCTGTGGGTGAGCAAGAGTGTGGTGGAATGGGGGGTTTCCCCCTCCAGATCACCCTCTTGCTCGCACACAGCTTGCAACCCCATTTCCCCTCTTGCTTATACACACCGTGTACCCCACGTCACCCTCTTATTCAAAAACAGCCTGCACGCTCATGTACCCCTCTTGGAGGGGGGCCCCATGTCAAAAATTCACCAGGGGGCCCCGCCATTTCTAGTTACGCCACTACCGGAGGATAAAACATTGCATACGATGTAAATAGTGAAGGGGTCATTACACTCAAACATACCAAGCAGGCCATTGATACAGCTGAATAAAGGGGGTCCTGGGTGTCGGACCCCTACTGGTGTCTTATTGATAACCTATCCTAAGAATAGCTGTTCAATTCCGCCTGTTCTATAACATGACAGACTTACTTTAACAGTGGAGATCTATGTCGCTGGCACAGACCACACTATAGAAGTACACTAACAAATTTTTATTTTTGTTTTGTTTTTGTTTTAATAATGTTTTTTTCTGATTATTTAGATCAACCAACTGCTACTTTTGCATGGACAATCCTTCCAAATATCGAAGTGGCAAGAATGCTGATCCAGTGGCGTATCCTAATATCCCATCATCAATTGCTCCAGTACCATACTACACTGAGCTCCCCATACCTGCACCTCCTGAAAGAAATCAGCCATCATCAGAAGAAAGTGCCATATCAGATTTTGAACAAGAAGATGTAACTGATCCAGTCTATAGCGTCAGTAGAGGAGAAATGGAGAGATACTACCCCAATCAAAAGGATCTCAACAACTTGATACAAGATATGGGACTCACAAAGTCTGATGCTGAGCTACTGACATCTAGACTGAAGCAGTGGAACCTTCTGGACAAAAGTGTTCAAGTTGCAAGCATTTGCTAGTTTCTTCAGCAATCGTGATGGTCTGTGCTCAGTGTCGGACTGGGGTGTCTAGGGCCCACCAGTGGAATTGTTTCTAGGGACCCACCATCAGGACCCCTGCAGACCAGCGATACCAAGACAGGGCAGCTAAAGGTAATAACATGTTGGGAGACATGCAGCTCACCCACCATACGACGTGCAACAACGCACTACCTAAACCTAGTGCTACACACTGTATGGAAAGTGATCAGCATGGCTCCTAGAAATGTAACAATTACCTGTAGCCACGCTGTCCTGGAAGAGCTGATCTGCAGAGGTCCTGGCTGTTATATCATCACAGATGTAATATTGACGGCTTATCCTAAGGACAGACCATCAATATTCAAAGATGGATAAATCCTTTAAAGATTTGTCCAGGATTTGGAGCAACCCATGTGCTGGGACGGAGGTGTAAAATAAAAAATAAATAGCGCATTCACTTTGCTCTGTTGTCTGCCACCAGTGTCCATTTAGTCTTGTTTTGGGACCTCCTTGCTGGGAGTCCTGCACTTCATATGATCGCTGAGACTAAGTAGGTATAGGATTTCCAGAAATGAGGTCATGAGACCGAACAGACACAGGCGGGGACAATAGGGTGCTGGGGACAAAAGCGCAATGAAAAACACTGTGGAAAAAATACATTGAGATTCACTGCAATTTTTTTTCCACAACCTTTCTTAGCTGCATCTCGCTATTGCACCTAATCCTCAAAGAAGACCTTTCACCATCTGGGGCACATGCGGTTTAATATACTGCTAGAAAGCCGACAGTGGGCTGAATTTGGCGCACTATCGGCTTTTACGTTCTGTGCCCCCAGTGAAGAGCTATCGGTGCCGGTATCGGTACTGTAGCTCTTCACTGTCAGAAGGGTGTTTCTAACAGTCATTCTGGAATGCCCTTCCTCACAGTAGTGTCTATTGTGCTGTACTGTGAGAGGGGACGTTTCTTACCGACCAGCCATGAAAATGAGCAGTAAGAACACACCCCCCCCCCAGTACTCGTCTATGGATGAGTACTATAAGGTGGGGAGGGGACGTTCCTCACCGCTCTCACAGTACAGCGCTATAGGCGCTGCTGTGAGGAAGGGCCTTCCTGACTAACTGTCAGAAACACCCTTCTGACAGTGAAGAGTTACGGTACCTACACCGATAGCTCTTCATCGGGAGCACAGAATGTGAAAGCCGATAGTGCCCTGAATTCAGCTCACTGTCGGCTTTCTAGCGGTATATAAAACCGCATGTACCCCAGGAGGTGAAAGGTCATCTTTAACATCTCAATATACTGTAGATTACTCAATAAGACAACACAGCGTCCCGCAGCAAAAAAGGGCTGCAGGAAAAACCCCGGCGCCAACACATCAGATTTTCCTGCAGCGCTTTTGCAGAAACTCCACAGAGGTTTCCTCTGTGGACTTTCTGCTTCCATTATACCTATACGGACACTGTAGGTGTTTTTGTAGGTATAAGTGACATGCTGCGATTTCCAAAAACTGCAACAGTTACCAACACGGCAGCTCCGAGACGCACATAAGCAAACTCCTGTAATCCATATTGCCGGATGTAGCAGACCTTAGGCAGCACTATAGCACAGCTGAGTAGGCTCTCCATATGCGAAGCTGTCCATACACCTGGGTATGCTGCGCATATGTAGCAGAGCCGAGAAGCGGCAGCAGGCAGAGTGCACTGTGCCAAATTTCAGCAACATCCCTTCCGGAGGTTCTAACTCAGAAGCTGCTCCTCCACTGACATAAGAACACCCCTGTAATCTAAATGGCCAGATGTAGAAGAGCTTAGGCAGTGCTGTAGCACAGGTCAGTAGGCTCTACATATGTATGCTGCTCATATGCAACAATGTAGCAGAGCTGAGACACAGGAGCAAGCGGATCATCGACAAAAGCAATTAGCTAAATATAAGTGGCTTCTCGCCAACAACAACACGCAGACGAATTCGCGGGCAGATGCTGATATTAGCATATATACATTTATATACATTCATATACCATATATAAGTCAAATATATACTTATATGAATGTATGAATACTATATATACTCATATATAGCCATACTAGAACATATATATTTATAGAAGTATCCACAAGAATGAACATCCAGCAGGACAACGAAGTTGTGGAATAAAACTTCTTTTATTGTAGAAAAACTTGTTGCATAAAAGTCCGTTATAAACACATGTCACAGGGAAAAATGGGTTGCGTCAGACTGATGCGTTTCTGATCTCTATCCTTCTTCAAAGTCTGTACGCAAGTGAAGAAAAGCCAAGTCTTTATAGTCCTCGCAAACGAACACCTGATAAGAGTTAATTGTTTTTATATATACTATGTGTTCCGAGCGGGGCATCTAGAAAGACCTGGCCTTTCAATAAAACAACTATCATGCTTAAATTAAAAACAAAAACGGCCATAACTTTGAATAAATATTTAAGCAAAATAGACAATAAACATTGTGTATCAATCTCATGTCTGGAGTCCACTTTTATTGTATGCTGATCACGTGTGCAGAGTTCACTTTTATCATTGGTTGGGCTGACAACTTCTTTGCCCACAATAAAGATGGACACTTTTCTTTAAAACTGGAAGAATGCTCATGCTCAAGAAGAAATGACAACTATCCAAGCAATACACTGGTCAAACCCGTTCAAACCCCAAGCCTAGGATCAGCCAAACAAAAAGGGGTAAGTAAAAACATAGATGTTGGTACTACAAGCATTATTTAAATTCTATATATAGACGATATAAAAATTCTGTTATTTACTAGATTCTTTATATAATTATTGCATAACATATTGTTCAAATTCTGCCGGGTTGCAACAGTTGTAATTACACATGATTCACACTATGCCACAACTGCTGATATACATGTATATCTAAATACATTGTACATAACCCCATGATAACAAATGACAACTGCTGGTATACATCTGTATATAACGATACATTCTACATTGCACCCTGATGACAATACAGTTGTTTAAAGGTATTTTAGTTGGGCGTAAGTGTTTTGTTTGTAAATAATATCAATAAAAACAAACAAACCAATACTGATCTGTTTTCCAAACAACATGATCTATTTATATATTACACCCTAACAGATTCACTTTGCACACTGTCCTTCCTTGAATATTGCTTGTAACTAAATGTGATAAATCATTTCTTTGATTCAAACCTACTGGAAACCGTGTGTTTACAGTGAGTATCCAGTAAACTACGCGTATTCTTAACTAGTGTTCCCAGTTCCCCCCTCTAATGGGCTTAGTGACCTCTTCTATGCCCATGAAGCTGAAACTAGAAATATTGCCTGCATGTTTGTTTCTAAAATGTTTGGAAACACCCGTGCTTCTGATACTATTCTCATTGGTTATGTCTTGTATATGTTCGGATATACGATTTTTTTAATGTCCTTATTGTGCTGCCAATATAATGTACTTTACAAGATTTGCAGGTAATCATATATATCACATGGCTACTGTTGCAATTAATGAAGCTTCTGATGTTAAAACAGCGAGTTGAATCTGAGTTTGTAAATTTAGTGTTGTGATGCGCCCATTTACAGACACTACACTGGTTTAAACCACATTTATGAAAACCTGTTGTGTGAAGCCATGTTTTTGGTTTGATGTCATTCCTGTCCATAATTAAACTCGGAGACATGTGATTACCTATGGTTTTCCCCCGTAATAAGGAAAAATTGCAGCCATCTTTAACTATATTTCTTAACACTGGATCTTGATTTAAAATTGGCAAGTTGTTTTTTATTATTTTCACTATTTGGTCATATTCAAGACTATACCTACAGTCCTATGAAAAAGTTTGGGCACCCCTATTAATCTTAATCATTTTTAGTTCTAAATATTTTGGTGTTTGCAACAGCCATTTCATTTTGATATATCTAATAACTGATGGACACAGTAATATTTCAGGATTGAAATGAGGTTTATTGTACTAACAGAAAATGCGCAATATGCATTAAACCAAAATTTGACCGGTGCAAAAATATGGGCACCTCAACAGAAAAGTGACATTAATATTTAGTACATCCTCCTTTTGCAAAGATAACAGCCTCTAGTCGCTTCCTGTAGCTTTTAATCAGTTCCTGGATCCTGGATGAAGGTATTTTGGACCATTTCTTTCTACAAAACAATTCAAGTTCAGTTAAGTTTGATGGTCGCCGAACATGGACAGCCCGCTCTCAAATGATCTGAAAACAAAGATTGTTCAACATAGTTGTTCAGGGGAAGGATACAAAACGTTGTCTCAGAGATTTAACCTGTCAGTTTCCACTGTGAGGAACATAGTAAGGAAATGGAAGACCACAGGGACAGTTCTTGTTAAGCCCAGAAGTGGCAGGCCAAGAAAAATATCAGAAAGGCAGAGAAGAAGAATGGTGAGAAGAGTCAAGGACAATCCACAGACCACCTCCAAAGAGCTGCAGCATCATCTTGCTGCAGATGGTGTCACTGTGCATCGGTCAACCATACAGCGCACTTTGCACAAATAGAAGCTGTATGGGAGAGTGATGAGAAAGAAGCCGTTTCTGCACGTACGCCACAAATAGAGTTGCCTGAGGTATGAAAAAGCACATTTGGACAAGCCAGCTTTATTTTGGAAACAAAAATTGAGTTGTTTGGTTATAAAAAAAGGCGTTATGCATGGCGTCCAAAAAGAAACAGCATTCCAAGAAAAACACATGCTACCCACTGTAAAATTTGGTGGAGGTTCCATCATGCTTTGGGGCTGTGTGGCCAATGCCGGCATCGGGAATCTTGTTAAAGTTGAGGGTCGCATGGATTCCACTCAGTATCAGCAGATTCTTGAGAATAATGTTCAAGAACCAGTGACGAAGTTGAAGTTACGCCGGGGATGGATATTTCAGCAAGACAATGATCCAAAACACCGCTCCAAATCCTCAGGCATTCATGCAGAGGAACAATTACAATGTTCTGGAATGGCCATCCCAGTCCCCAGACCTGAATATCATTGAACATCTGTGGGATGATTTGAAGCGGGCTGTCCATGCTCGGCGACCATCTAACTTAACTGAACTTGAATTGTTTGTCCAAAATACCTTTATCCAGGATCCAGGAACTGATTAAAAGCTACAGGAAGCGACTAGAGGCTGTTATCTTTGCAAAAGGAGGATGTACTAAATATTAATGTCACTTTTCTGTTGAGGTGCCCATACTTTTGCACCGGTCAAATTTTGGTTTAATGCATATTGCGCATTTTCTGTTAGTACAATAAACCTCATTTCAATCCTGAAATATTACTGTGTCCATCAGTTATTAGATATATCAAACTGAAATGGCTGCTGCAAATACCAAAATATTTAGAACTAAAAATGATTAAGATTAATAGGGGTGCCCAAACTTTTTCATAGGACTGTAGTTGTGAAATATACTTCTTTATTGGTTTGTTTATCTGATCGTTCTCCATATAAAAGATCTTCTCTATTTGTATTTTTTGCCATATTGAAAGCGCTTTTAATTGACCAGGCGGGATAATTTCTTTGTTTTAATCTCTTGGTGACAATTTCTGCCTCTCTGTTGTACATTTCTTGGGTAGTGCAGTTTCTCCTTATTCTAAGGTACTCACCAACTGGCAAAGCTTTTTTAGTATGACTCGGATGCATGCTCTGGGCATGCAATAAAGAATTCCCAGCTTGTGGTTTTCTATAATTGACACAATAAACCTTGCCACTTGTATCATCTCCTCTTAGGGTGATGTCTAAAAAAATTAATGGTGTTTTTTTTCAGCGTGAAAAGTCAATCTCAGGTTGTACATGTTGTTATTGATATACTCTATGAATTTCTGCACCTCACTGGTGTCCCCAGTCCAGATTAACAGGCAATCGTCTATATACCTGCCATACCAGTGTATCCACTCTCTGAAAGGGTTTTTACTACTGTATAGATGTTTCTCCTCCCACCATGCCATCGTAATGTTGGCTAATGATGGGGAGAAACAAGCCCCCATTGGCGCCCCTTTGATTTGCACATAATACTTCCCCATGAACATGAAATAGTTGTGGCAGAGTAAATACTCCACCACTCGTATGACATATTCATTGAAATCGGGGCCATAATCAGAATAGGTGTACAGAAAATACGCCAATGCAATTTGATGGGGAATGGATGAATAAAGGGCCTCTACATCACAACTGACCCAAGAAAAATTCCCCCTCCACTGAAACCCATCCAAAGGTCTTTATGACTTCTTTGGTATCTTTTAAATAGCGAGGAACACTGGTGACCAGCGGTTGTAACAGCTGATCCACCCAGGTACATAGATGTTCATTTAATGAATTAACCCCTGATATAATGGGTCTCAGTGGAGGGGGGGGAAGTATAAGAGGAAGCAAGCATATACTTGGAAGACATATATATATATATATATATACATATATGAATGTATTAACACTATATATACACTCACATATATCCATACACTCACACATATACATTGTTATAGCATACTGTATATACTCACACATACCTGTATACAAACATGCAGTACTCACACAGTATACAAGACACATACTTTAACCCTTAAGTACTATCATGGTGTCTATCATAATGATATGCGTATGGTAGTGGTGTATGATAGACACCCTGATAGTACTTAAGGGTTAAACAAAGGTACACATATACATATTAAATATTACGTTATGTTACCAAAAAAAGAAAAAGAAAAAATATACTCACATTTGTGAAGCAGAAAGTGGATCATCGCAGCAGACTTCTCCCTGTCCCCTCACAGTACGATCTAGGCTAGGTGATGACTCACTGCTGGGAAGGAGAGGGGGGAAGTCCAGGCTGCACAGAAACTTCTTTATTAGATGGCAGTGATAGGAGAAGCTGTTGCACAGAGTGTCCTACGGATGTATACTCCTGGTGTCCTCTGGATGTATACTTTCTACTATATTAATAGGGAACGTATACCACTTGCAGGAGGCCCCTGTGTTTGTCAGGTCCCCGGGCAACTGCCAGCAGCTGGCCATCTCTAATCATTACAGTGCTGCCGGCAGCCTGGGGCCCTGAGCTTACCGATCGGGCCCCTGTTACCACTATCAGTCCTCATTTTGTCAATGCAAATGCATTGGACAGGGGCCCGACCCGGCCACTGAAAATCCCGATCGGGCTCCTGACCAGTGCATCTGCATTGGTAAAATGAGGACTGATAGTCAAGGATCGGGGCCCACCGGGGGCATTCACCGTTTCCTCGGTGGGCCAGTCCGACCCTGTCTGTGATACTGTCACAACATCACTGGTTTATTCCTTGCAATTGGTATTGTCTTTAACCCACAAGAGTGGCGACTTTTTATAGATATCTCATCTAAAAGTTTACTCTGTACACTTAAAGGAGGATTACAACAACGTCAATACTTTGCTGGAGATGCTGAAATTTGCTACTCGTCATAGGGATGTTGTTGGAGATGTTAAGATGGTAGCATTTCTTATGTGTTTACAGGGTGGTAACACAAAATATCGCTGCTACCTTTGTCTATGGCACAGCAGGGACAAGAATGCGCATTACCACTAGAGGGACTGGCCTCAACATACTGAGTTCTTTTTAGGAAAGAGCAATGTAAAATGGGAGCCGCTGGTAGAGCCCCACAAGGTGCTAATGCCACCTCTCCATATCAAATTAGCGCTCATAAAGCAATTTGTCTTAGCTCTAAAGACTCCCCAGCTTTCACATACCTTCAAAATATCTTTCTGAAGCTGTCTAAGGCCAAGATCAAAGCTGGCATTTTCATCAGTCCTCAGATAAAGAAGGTGATAGAGTGTGTAGAATTTCCTCAGCTACTCACAAAGAAGGAGAAAGTGGCTTGGCACAGTTTTCTTGAAGCGGTGCAAGGTTTCCTTGGTAAGCACAAGACAGAAAATTATGTAGAGCTGGTCCAAACTCTAATGCACAAGTACCACAAAATGGGGTGCAGGATGTCTCTTAAAGTTCATATTCTTGATGCCCACCTCGGCAAGTTTAAGGAGAATATGGAGGCATTCTTTGAGGAGCAAGGAGAACGCTTTCATCAAGATATACTGGATTTTGAACTTCGCTATCAAGGACAGTACAACGAAACATGATGGGAGATTACATTTGGGGACTTGTTCGAGAAAGTGACTTACAGTATAATTGTAAATCTAAAAAGTAAACACACTTTTAAGTTTCAAAAATTAGAAAAGAAAAAAAGATAGACGGCACAGCCAGTTCCAAAATTGTAACCGTAGTCACAGCTTACTTGAAATAATCCTATGGATTGGAACCACTGAGAGAAAAAGGTGGTGCTCACAACCCCCGGAACAACAGCATAAAGTATGAAAAAATAAAGAAAGAAAGGTGTGGGTGGGCACTCACCAATCAGTAGACGGCATTTTCTTCTTTATATAAAAATGAATACTTTATTGAAATATAAAAAACAAGTCCTCAGGGAGGGAGAGATAGCATTTTTGGCAGAAAAAAAGGCAACAGCCGTTTCGCGTTAAACCAAACGCTTTTTCAAGCCTAGTACAACCTAGCCTGCATACTAGGCTTGAAAAAGCGTTTGGTTTAACGCGAAACGGCTGTTGCCTTTTTTTCTGCTAAAAATGCTATCTCTCCCTCCCTGAGGACTTGTTTTTTATATTTCAATAAAGTATTCATTTTTATATAAAGAAGAAAATCCCGTCTACTGATTGGTGAGTGCCCACCCACACCTTTCTTTCTTTATTTTTTCACACTTTTAAGTTTAATATCTTGACTCTTAAAGTACTGTATAATGACATTATTTTTCTATGATATTTTGTTATTGCATAAGAAGCTAGACAGCTGAATATAGTCAGCATTTTTACTAATATCAGACATGTTTATTGTTTTCAATGCCCTGGTCATAAAAACAAAATTGAGTAATAATAATTTGTATTTTCTGTAATGCCAACCTATACACTGTTAGGAAACAACATTTGATGAACAAGTACAAAAACTCTTTTTACGTAGTGTTATTAGGGAATTGTTTTAAAATGTTCCTGAAATGCAACAGAACAGACTAGTGGAGCAATTGATACACTTTGAGTAAAATCTCTACAAGTTCTTTTAGCCATCTTTAAGGGGAATTCCAGTTTCAGTAAATAAATGAATGTAATGAAATTGTTCAATTTTCCAATACATTTTCTGTATCGGTATTCTGTCATGTGTGAGAATATTCAAATTTACTCAACTTGAATCTTAATGCCTATAAACAGGACCAGGCCATTGATTTAAAAAAAAAAAAAAAAGCAAAGTAATACTAACTATCACTAACTAACTGATGCTAACAGACTGAGAAATGATGTTGATGAACTGACGCTGACAAAAACTTACATACAAACTATTTCTATTTATACAATGCCTAACTATATATACACTGCTCAAAAAATAAAGGCAACACTCAAATAACACATCCTAGATCTGAATGAATGAAATATTCTCATTGAATACTTTGTTCTGTACAAAGTTGAATGTGATGACAACAAAATCACACAAAAATCATGAATGGAAATGAAATTTATTAACCAATGGAGGTCTGGATTTGGGGTCACCCCCAAAATTAAAGTGGAAAAAGCACACTACAGGCTAAACCAACTTTGATGTAATGTCCTTAAAACATGTCAAAATGAGGCTCAGTAGTGTGTCTGGCCTCCATGTGCCTGTATGACCTCCCTACAATGCCTGGGCATGCTCCTGATGAGGTTGCAGATGGTCCCTGAGGGATCTCCTCCCAGAGCTGGACTAAAGCATCTGCCAACTCCTGGACAGTCTGTGGTGCAGCATGACGTTGGTGGATGGAGTGAGACATGATGTCCCAGATGTGCTCAATCGGATTCAGGTGTGGGGAACGGGCGGGCCAGTCCATAGCTTCAATGCCTTCATCTTGCAGGAACTGCTGACACACTACAGCCACATGAGGTCTGGCATTGTAGGAGGAACCCAGGGCCAACCGCACCAACATATGGCCTCACAAGGGGTCTGAGGATCTCATCTCTGTACCTAATGGCAGTCAGGTTACCTCTGGTGAGCACATATGGAGGGCTGTGTGCCCCCCCCCCCCCCAAAGAAATGCTACCCCACACCATTACTGACCTACTGCCAAATCGGTCATGCTGAAGGATGTTGCAGGCAGCAGATCACTCTCCATGGCTTCTCCAGATTCTGTCACTTCTGTCACGTGCTCAGTGTGAACCTGCTTTCATCTGTGAAGAACACAGGGTGTCAGTGGCGAAGTTGCCAATCCTGGTGTTCTGTGGCAAATGCCAAGCGTCCTGCATGGTGTTGGACTGTGAGCACAACCCCCATCTGTGGATGTCGGGCCCTCATACCGTCCTCATGGAGTCAGTTTCTAAACGTTTGTGTAGACACATGCACATTTGTGGCCTGCTGGAGGTCATTTTGCAGTGCTCTGGCAGTACTCCTCCTGTTCCTCCTTGAACAAAGGCGGAGGTAGTGATCCTGCTGCTGGGTTGTTGCCCTCTTACGCCCCCTCCACATCTCCTGGTGTATTGGACTGTCTCCTGGTAGCGCTTCCAGCCTCTGGACACTACGCTGGCAGACACAGCAAGCCTTCTTGCCACAGCTCGCATTGATGTGCCATCCTGGATGAGCTGCACTACCTGAGCCACTTGTGTGGGGTGCCCAGGCATTAGGAAGTTCTGGCATTAGGGAGGTCATACAGGCACGTGGAGGCTACACACCCTACTGAGCCTCATTTTGACATGTTTTAAGGACATTACATCAAAGTTGGATCAGCCTGTAGTGTGTTTTTCCACTTTAATTTTGGGGCGGACACCAAATCCAGACCTCCACTGGTTAATAAATTTGATTTTCATTCATGATTTTTGTGTCATTTTGTTGTCATCACATTCAACTTTGTACAGAACAAAGTATTCAATGAGAATATTTCATTCATTCAGATCTAGGCTGTGTTATTTCAGTGCTTCCTTTATCGTTTTGAGCAGTGTATATACTGTATAGATAACGAAGCCTCAATGGATTTATTCAATCACCTAACAAATCAAAATCCTTTATACAATGAGAGGGGCAGGAACAAATCACTGGAGTACAGAGAAGGCTGTAAGATTTAAGCGTGAGTTTGTGCTGTGAGGGGGCAGGAGTACCATACATGTTCTAATTTCTTCATTTCTTTTTACCAACTTAAAGAGGACCTTTCATGACCTCTGACATTAGCATTATATATATTATATGATATTAGTGTTATATCTATCCCTGTATTGTCAGAGGGACCAGTCTTACAGCTCGGCGGCATCACTGGACTATGAGGAATGCTCCCTGACAAGGCTATGGAAGAATACCTTTAGAGGGGTATTCCTCACTGTCCAGCGATGATGCTGAGCTGTAAAGTCAGCCCCTCTTACAGAGCAGGGAGATCGGTGCCAAAACTAATGCCACTGGTCAAGCTGACAGTGCACTGAATTCAGCACGCTGTCAGCTCTCTAGGAGTATTTAACTCAGCTCAACCCTACTTGACATCTGTACTATTATGGTGATGTTCAGTATTTAAAGGGATTCTACCATTAAGACCTCTTTTTTTGTGGATAAGACGTCGGAACAGCCTTTATAAAGGCTATTCGTCTCTTACCTTTAGATGTGATCTCCACCACGCCGTTCCTTAGAAATACCCCAAAATGTCCACCGGCCGGCTCCTGTATTGAACTGCAAGAGCTGCTACCCCAAAATGGCCGCCAGCCGGCTCCTGTATTGAACTGCAAGAGCGGCCATTTTTGGGTAGCCGCTCTTGCAGTTCAGTACAGGAGTCGGCCGGCGGCCATTTTGGGGTGGCCTCTCTATGCTCCTGTTTAGAACTACAAGAGTAAGAGAAGCCAGAAGAGGCGGAGTTGCTGCAGAACAAGGAGGCGGCGCAGGAAAGAGCTCTTGGGCAGCAATGGGGATGCGCTCATCGGCCTTTCAGCGCTGGGGCCCGCCCTCATTGCTGCGGAGAGCTCATTTGCATACCGGTTAAAACCAGTATTTCTACGGAACGGCGCGGCAGAGACCACGTCTAAAGGTAGGAGATGAATAGCCTTTCTTAAGGCTATTCCGACGTGTCCATTAGAAAAAAAGGTAGTTTAATGGTAGAATCCCTTTAAAGTATATAAACTATATAAAAGGTGCTAAAAAAAACCTGTTAACTACTGAAAGAGATCATGGGGTTGATCCATTTAACTATGTTTACGCATGTCGGCCCCATATAGTTAATATAATGTCAGGGCACTGCTTTTTCTCAATAACGTAAGTGCGCTTCTATAGTGTTAGAAGGAACCCCCTTCTTATTAGATGACATATTTCAAGAGTCTGGGCTCTCACAAAACTCCTATCTTATGCACATGCACATACACATCTCTAATATAAAGACCCTATACATTTCTAATTAGATATTGTCATCAGGGCTGAGGTAGAAAACAAAATAACAAATGCACAGACATACTGATAGCCTGTCCGCACCACTGAGTGCACAATGTCCTCATAATATGGACCTTGTCCATACAGGAGTTTAAACCATTTGTGGCTTCCCTCAATATCAACTCATTGGGCCTCAGATTTTCTAGTGAAATATGTTCCAGCTTAACAGTTTTAGATCTGAATCTCATAATGAGGAGGGACCATCGAGACTAAAGTGAACCACAAGGAAACAGTGACAAATAGTTTCTTTCAAAGAGGAAGCTTTCGCCCTTTAGCACGTCTATGAACTGGTGGATAGGTTCAGTGCTTGTGGGTTTCCTCAAAAATTAATCAAAACACCTGTGATTTAATAAGAGAAACAGACAGAAATGAACTACTCGTCCCAAAATCCAAGACTCTAGAGAGAGTGACTACCAGATTGATAAGAACCTTTAATGATAGGCATGGTGAGGAGATGAGCATTTTGAAAAAAATATTGGTGTATCCTTCAGACAGGGATATAAACACATATCCTGAAGTCCCTCTCAGTTACATACAGGAGAGGCAAAAATATTGACAATTGTGTGACACGCAGCTACTTTGAATCCGAAAGAATTTCAGGGATCTGATTAGATCGGAAGGTCTCAGGAACATATTGCTGTGGAATGTGCACAGCTTGAGCTTTTATCAAGATGGCAAAATCTTCAGGAGTGTCACCACAGGCCTGGAATACTCCACTCATGACTTTGTGAATTGTAAGACGGCTGGAATTGTCTATTTAATAACTTGTTCTTATCCACTCAATTACGTGGGCAAGACTGTTTATTTACCGTATATACTCGAGTATAAGCCGACCCGAATATAAGCCGAGTGCCCTAATTTTACCACAAAGAACTGGGAAAACTTATTGACTCGAGTATAAGCCTAGGGGGGAAAATGCAGCAACTACTGGAAAATTTCAAAAATTAAAATTGTCGGTGTTTTGGGGTGCAGTAGTTGCTGGGTGCTGGGAAAGGGGAGGGGGTGTTTTGGTTGTCTGTCTGCCCCTTCCCTGAGCTTGAGGACTGTTTTTTCTTCCCCCACTTGGAATTCAGTCTGGCTGAATATAGGGTATCTGCAGTGCTCCTATTAACCCCTTCCCGACAGAACCGGAGCACTGCAGATACCCTATATTCAGTAGACCGGGCACTTTCAGACACAGGGATACCTAATGTGTATAATGTGTTTCGCAGTAATTTTCTACTTTTGTATATATTCTAGGAAAAGGAGTGATTTAGAACTTTTATTTTTTTTAAATCTTTTTTTTGCTGACTCGAGTATAATCCAAGGGGGGCTTTTTCAGCACAAAAACTGTGCTGGAAAATTCGGCTTATACTCGAGTATTTTAAATTTGTTTTTTATTGGGGAAAAAAGTTTTTCATTACAAAATAGTAAGAACACCAAAAACAATGAATACAGGAGGAAAGTAACAATGCTCACATCCAGCAAGGCAGAGATAAATGATGGGGTGCAACAGTATGGAAAAAAAATAAAAGGAAACAAATATTACAGTCACAAGGATAGTGTTGAGTGAGAATGCAGAAGAGTTTGCAAGTGAAGTATTAATCCTGACACCCATCTCAAATCATTAGGAAGAAGCCAATGAAAGCAAAGGGTAGGGTAGAGGGGGAGGAAGGAATAGAAGCAAGGGTTGGGGCACAGGGGAGAACATCTCGTAAGAAAAAGATAACCTTAAAGAACAAAGATAAAACAACGTAACTATAGCACAAAACATCTCCGCATATCTTAGAGTAAACTGGTGCAGTTCCATCAATGGTTATAGATCATGTATGGGCAAATAAGCGTAATGGCCTCTGGTCTAACAAAAGATTAACAACTGTGGCTGATCAAGGAGTCACGACAGAAGGGGGCAAGGCCTGAACAGAACGGCCCCTCCTATTCCCCATAAAGGAGAACCATAGGGCCCACCTAGAGCGAAAACTTGGGAAAGTGTGATTCTTTGAAGCCAACATCCGCTCCAAGGTGAATGCCAAGTCAATATGATGAATCAAGTCACTATTGTCAAGCAAGGCACAGTTTTCCACTGCCGCATGATCATCATCCTGGCCGCTCGTATTGGCCTGATACTACTTGCATATCTGAGGGGAAAAAGCCAGTGTCCAAAAAACAAAGGGCAAGACTCGGGGAAGGTGGAATGGTGAGACCCGCCAGCAGGGGTGAACCTTCCCCTTTCGCCGCCCGAGCTAACTGCAGAAAGCCGCCCCCCCCCCCGCCGGAGGAGGGGGCGGATCGGGGGCGTGGCCGGGTGGATCAGGGGCGTGGCCGTGTGGATCGGGGGCGTGACGGGTGGATCGGGGGCATGGCCGAGTGAAGGGGCAGGGCTTAGCCCCGTTCGCCGGCAGAGAGTAGGCCCGGAGACTGCCTGCTCTCTGCCTGAGCGTGAGGGGAGGCTGCCGGAGCAGCGCTGCTCCAGCGGCCTCCCCAAACCACCGCTCGGTGATAAGCCAGGACAGCTTGTCCTGGACTGGCTTAGGTTAGCAAAAATGCCGCCCTCCCTGAGGCCCTGGCATAGTGCCGCCTGAAGCGCTCGCTTCAGGTCGCCTCATGGGAGGTGCGGCACTGCCCGCCAGTGTAGAGACAAATTGAAACAGCTATCCAGAATGCCTGGATTGGAGGGCAATCCCACCACCCAGCAAAGTCTCGGGTAAGAAGGATCTATATGCGCCAGCTGGCTAGGAGTTCTATACCAGCGCAACATAATCTTTTGTGCCATCTCCCGGTGGGTTGTGTCCTTCAACACCCATCTGACAAACCCGCAGGCCTCATGCCATTCTGACAAAGATATGGTTCTCGCAAGGTCAGCTTCCCACCAAGAAAGATAGAGGGGTTTGACCTGACCTGAAGGGGTAGAAAGGAAAGAGTAAAAGGCTGAGGTGCCGCCTTTGGTAGACTTGGCCTGTTTCCACAGCCTTAGAGCAAGTCTGGGGAAAACAAGTCTCGAGGCCACTTGGGTCTGCAGAAGGTGTCTCATTTGCAGGTATTTAAAAAAATCTTTATGAGGGAGATCAAATTCTTCCTGTAACATGGGGAAAGATTTAAAACAATCGTCAGCATATAGTTGTTTAATCTTACAGAGACTTCTAGCTATCCACCCCCGAACTTTCAACTGGGGAAGGAACGCAGTCACATAAAGAAGAGGTAGTTTCAGAAGGGGGGCCAGATCTTCCAGAGAGGTATGCGACAGAAAGAGCTTCCATGCCCAGACCGAGGTCCGGATCCTAAACAAGAGGGCTTGCACACAGTGGGAACCAAGGTCCCTGGGACGTACGAGGCTCATAAGCGGGGAACCCAGTATAGCCTCCTCAATCTCTGCCCATCTCCAATTAGCAGTTTCGCTCCAACCAACCCGAAGTTGATCTAGGACCGTTGCCACATAATATTTCTTAACATCCGGGACCCCAGCTCCCCCGCAGGACCAAGGCTTAGACACAACCTGGAATCGGATCCTGGACTTTTTACCCTCCCATATAAAACAAGACAATATACGTTGTAACTTGGCTAGGTAGGAGTCGGGGAGGGGAATGACTACCATACGGAACAGATATAAAACAAGAGGCAGTATCATCATTTTTACAATGGCAAATCTAGGAGAGCATAGGTTTAGAGTAGGAGGTCAAGCGAGAGGATACCTTAGATAACAGCGGAAAACAGGTTGGAGCTTGATGCCGTCAGAGAGATACCAAGGTACGTAATGCAGTCACTTTTCCACTGGTAGGGAAAACTGCGACAGAGGTCAACCCGCAGGGGAGGGGGGACCACAATATGCAGGATTTGGGATTTAGAAGGGTTCACCTTATAGTAGGAAATTTTTCCAAAGCGTTCAAGAACATTAGTGGCAGGTAGCAAAGAAGGACCAGGGGAGGACAGGGCTAAGATGACGTCATCTGCATACAATCCGATCTTATGCTGTTTATGTCCTACAGTGATGCCCTCATTACTCCTATCCATTCTAATATGCTCTGCCAGGGGCTCCATTACTAAAGCGAATATTATAGGGAAGAGGGAACAGCCCTGATGGGTTCCGTTGGTGATGGGAAATTTATCAGACAGGAAGGCTGAGGACAGCACACGAGCAGATGTCAAGAGTATAAGGCCAATATGGTGGATTTGAATACGGGGTCCATGCCAAACTTGTCTAGAAGGCTTTGCAAGTAATGCCAGTGAACCCTGTCAAAGGCTTTTTTAGCATCTAAAGCCAGAAGCAGGGACGGTGTTCCATCACTTTCAGCCTTCTGAATAAGGTCTATAAATCTGTGTGTGCTGTCCGGGGCCTGCCTGCCCGAAACAAACCCCACCTGGTCAGTGTGAATTAGTTGAGGAAGGATATGCAATATGCGTTCGGCCTAAATTTTTGCATATAGCTTGACGTCTATGTTCAAAAGTGAAATGGGCCTAAAGTTAGCGGGAATGGTAGGAGATTTGCCTGGCTTCGGGAGTGTAACTATAGAAGCCGAAAGCATCTTCTCCGGGAACCATTGATCCTCTGCCGCTCTCCTGAATACACCCAAAAGGTAGGGGGATACAATCTACGCAAACGTCTTATAATAGATCCCCAAAAAACCATCCAGGCCGGGAGATTTCAATGGATTTAACGAGGCTATGGCACCGTGGACCGCCATCAAAGTGAAGGGCGTGGCCAGAGACTTAGACTGTTCAGGAGAGAGGCAGGGGAGGGACACGGAGTGCAAAAAGTTATCAATGTCCTCACTGGTAGGCTGATATGTCTCCGGGTCTACCCTAAGGTTGTATAGGGAAGTGTAGTAAGAGCGGAATTGGTAAGCAATGAGTCGTGAGTCCATAACTTTTTCACCTTGATCATTTAGTAGGTAAGTTATACGGGACCTAGGTTGGGCTTGTTTAATCTTCCTAGCTAAAAAGGCGCTCACCCTGTTGTTATGTATGTACGCCTGGCACTGAAACTGCTTGAAAGCCAAGTCCTGCTGTCTGCCTCAGGGATACCGCATAGCTTAATGTTATTTCGCCTGGAGCAATCCTCAGAATCAGCAGCTTTGATTTTGAGCCAGCGGACCTCTGTCTCAAGGACATTGTGGACGTCAACAAGTTCGTTGTGTGCAGTAGAGAACTCGCCCATTTTCCTTTCAATATGGTTGGTGCGTTCCCCTAGGGCATCAATTTTGCTTTGTAATTTGCCCACCAGGGAAGTGACGCTTTTATTGATTCCTGATTGAAGAAGCACCAATATCCCCTTCAAAGTGTCGCTAGTGACCAGGTCCGAGGACGCCGGAAACTCCGAGATGTCAGAATGGCTGAGTAAGGAGGTTTCCCCAGATGCAGCGAGCACATCGCAGCCATTCTTTTTACGGGCTGGGCCCTTACTATTCGGGGACCCTTGAGGGGATAGGCTTGGGCCCCTCTTCCCACCTTCTGCCTGCGGGCATCAGGAGACCGTGGAGTGGGTGACCGACATCTCTGAAGGAGCCGACTCTGAGATTGAGGACAGATTTCCGGCAGAAAAATGGGAGGGTCCCTCCCTTGGGTTGGATTGCTCCATTGTAGTTTGAGAGAAGAAGTCAGAGAGCTTCCTGGTTACCCCCGAGGAAGAGGTCTTTCTCCTCATCATGACCGCAACACCAAATAACTATGGGGAACAGCAATAGGCGAGGTATCCCGAGGAGCGTGGGAAAGGGCAGTCGCCAGATAACGCCAATGGAGGACCAGAAGGCAAGAAGGGAAGTGGACAGTAGGTCAGCTGTGAGCCGCCGTGGGCGAACACATTGCCAGGTTACTGAGTCATAGCCATTAGAAGAGGAACAGAGTGGTCAGGACAGTGAATAGTGGCACTGTGGCAGAATCCTTAGTAGAAAGCGATCAGCCTCAATAAAGGTGAGGAGTCCCCCCTGGTGGTGGAGTAGGGGCTCAACACTCCCTTCACCCCTCAGGCCCATCCGCCAGGTAGAGCTAACAGAGATATGACAGTCCAGCCCAGTACTTAATCCTGCCAAGAAGAGTTGACCGAGTAGCTAAGGGCTACTGTGTTTAGATGTTCCCAAGGGTCTATTATGACCTTATGGGGACACAATGGAAAAAATAAATAAATAAAAAATTAATAGAAAAGTAAATAAATTTAAATGAAATAATTAAAAAATAAAATAATACTCAATAACATGCTCTAATTACAGGTTTTAGCATGACCCCAAGGGACACCATAGAAAAAAAATTACTGTAATAGAGAGGAAAAAGTTTATAAAGTTTATAAAGTTTATAAAGTTTTTTAATAGCACTTTGTGCTATTATATAAAATAAAAATTATAAGTGAAAAACAAACTTGTTTTCCCTCCTCTTTTGTTTATATTTTCCCAGATATAAATTTTTTTAAAACACATGCAAAAATAAAAACATAAAAATGAATCCCTGTGCGTCACCGAAATCACAGAAATTAGTTGAATAACCCAAATGATGAAAATGTTATAGTCCTCTAAACGGAAAATACAAAAAAAAAAAAAAAAAGTGTGTCTGGTCCTGAACCATAAATTGGGCCAGTACAGAAGTGATAAAAGGGATTTTTTGGACAAAGAAATATTTTTTCAAGAAAAGCCTGTTAGTGCTATCAATAGGTTAATAAATACACCCAAATATCTTTAGCAGTGTTTTGAGTGATTTCTGGGTTTCTCTGTGAGCTGCTTCTGCAATTGTTTACATGGGCATCTTCCTGTTCTGTGTATTCCTACAAATACCCCGATGCCTTGGGCTTCACTCTAAGCTGACTCACACCAGCTTTTTCTCTCACACTTTCCCCCTCCATTTCTTACTCACAACCTCTCGCTGTTTCCCTAGATAACCTGCCCACTACTAGCCATTCCTAACTAAATCAACCCCCCACCCCATCATACTTACTTGTCTTCTGGTCAGGACCTTCTGGGATTGGAATGTCACTTCTTCTGGGCTACTGCACATGCCAAATTTCTGGCTTTATTACACAGGCATGAGCAGCTGGCGCCTCCTATTTTTGTCATCTGCCAGCAATAAAGCTGGAGTTCTGGAGGGGACGGAATCGTAATTTTATGTCTTCCAGTCAAGATCTTCTGGCCACAGGACGTCACTTCTGGGCAGCCGGCACCTGCTCTTTTTGACGTCCTGTGACGTGATGTGCTGTGCCCAGATAGTCCAGACTGGAAGACAGATAAATATGGGTGGGATGAGTGATCTTAGTGTAGTACTGTAAGGGAATTGCTAAGACAGCAATTCCCAGAACTGTTAAACCCTGGGAGGGGCACAAGAGACCGTGAGCCCTAAGCTGAAGCCCCCCGCTTTCCCTTCCTATTGCCAGGCCCTATCCTAGGTAATAGGCGACAACCACGAGGACAATCCCTCCCTGAATATGTGAAACACAAAACGCAGACAAGACGAACAACAACAAAGGGAGGTCAGCTAGCCAGGGTTCAGTAACAGGAGAGCGATGCAGTGCCAAATCGGAGTCAAGAGAATAGTCAATGAGAAAAGCCAAAGGTCAGGTATAATAGTATAAGCAAACAGGGACAGTAAGAGCAGGTATGCGCACGGCAATAACAAGCACTGGTGTGAATGGGAACCAAGGCTAAATAGGGAGGAAGAACCCGCCCATGGAGTTCACAGAAAGGCAGCTGTCAATCACAGGGCAAGGCCAGATTAACCACTTAATGGACAGAGGCAACCTTGGCAGAAGACGGGTGTGGTGCAAATCCAATTAAGGACTAGAGCCGTGTTCACACAGTGCAACTAAAAACTTTAAGCAGATTCTCAAACTGCACACGCCTCCTGCGCCGCAGCATGCGAGCAGAGGGTGGTGCAGTGACCCGAACAGGCAGAGATGTTACAAGTACTTTCTGTTTCCCTCCTCCAGAAATGGAAAATCACCGTAATATCGGAAAATGTGCCTGGGCAGTCTATATAAATGTAGTTTTTTGTAACAATGAGTTATTTACAAGGTAGAAGGGAGGGGGATGTTTAGTTTAATTAATAATTATCAAATTATTCCGGACAACCCCTTTAAAGGGATTCTACCACTAAAACACTTTTTTTTCTAGTTACCACGTCGGAATAGCCTTTAAAAAGGCTATTCGTCTCTTACCTGTGGAAGTGCTCTCCGCCGCGCCGTTCGTTCAAAATACCGGTTTGTACCGGTATGCTAATGAGTTCTCTCGCAGCGATGGGGGCGTCCCCATCGCAGGAGCAGCGATGGGGGCGTCCCCATTGCAGCTCGAAAACTCACCGCAGCGCCGCCTCTCCGGTCTTCGGTGTCCTCCCCTTGCCTCTTCAGCGTCTGTCGGACGCCTGCGCAGTATGCTCTCTGTTCGGCGAAGATTGCCGAACGTACTGCGCATGCGCGAAAGTTCGGTGCTCGCACTATGGCTGGGATCGCAATTTCGCGCATGTGCAGTACGTTCGACAATCTTCGTCGAACAGAGCGTACTGCTCAGGCGTCCGACAGTACGCTGAAGAAGCAAGGGGAGGACACCGAAGACCAGAGAGGCGGCGCTGCGGTCAGTTTTCGAGCTGCGATGGGGACACCCCCATCGCTGCGAGAGAACTCATTAGCATACCGGTACAAACCGGTATTTTGAACGAACGGCGCAGCGGAGAGCACTTCCACAGGTAAGAGACGAATAGCCTTTTTAAAGGCTATTCCGACGTGGTAACTAGAAAAAAAAGTGTTTTAGTGGTCGAATCCCTTTAAACATCTTTCCTGTTCGAATATTTGGGGCTAATTAGGGTCCTCTTTTATCTAGCCAAATGTAAATAGTATGGTTACATTCCCATTCTCACCTGACTTATTATGATTATGGATTTATCTGAGTGGGTAGCTGTAGCCTCTCCCACTAATATAGCATTGATGGATGTAATTCAGTGCAAAGCAGCAATATGGTTTGTAGTGATACACTAGACATTGATCCATGGGTGTGCGGTGAATGCCTCAGGATACTTAAGCGCCGCACCTCCCATGAGGCGACCTGAAGCGACTGCTTCAGGCGGCGCTATGCCAGGGCGCCAGGGAGGGCAGCATTTTTACTTACCTAAGCCAGTCCAGGACAAGCTGTCCTGGACTGGCTTAGCACCGAGCGGTGGATTGGGGAGGCCACTGGAGCAGCACTGCTCCAGCAGCCTCCTCTCACGCTCAGGCAGAGAGCAGGTCATCTCCGTGCCTGCTCTCTGCCTGCAAACGCCGCTAAGCCCCACCCCTTCGCTTAGCCCTGCCCCCTCCGCTCCGTCACGCCCCCTCCTCCCGGGGTGGTGGGGGGGGGTGGCTTTCTGTCGTTCGCCTCGGGCAGCGAAAGGGGAAGGTTCACCCCTGCTTACACCTATTTATGTATAGCACTTCGGCAGCATCTAATACTTCTTACAATAGGGCTTAGTGCTGGCAAGATTTATGCCTAATATAATATCTGGCGGTCAGAACCTAGTCTAGTTATATTACACAATGTATCCTCTGATCTATATCTGACAGACTTGATATATCTACTTTTCTGCATTGATCGCTGATAACAATGTTTGTTTCTACAGTATATATGTATTCAGTTACAGAAAGTAAATAGAAAATCCTGTGTTGCTGGGACGCTATACCTGTTGTGTCTAGATCTTTCTAGTTACAGGCCAAGCACCTGGAAACCACTCAACTGATTGGCTGGCGCTCAGGGCACGGGATGTAGTAGTTACCATGTTTTTTTGCTTTAAGCACCTTTAACATAGTTTATGTATTTTATCGGCTATAATAATAAAAGTTATATTTTAGACCTTCTAGTCCTACATTCTGTCTTGATATCAAACTACAGTGAACGCAAGAATTAAATATCCAAATCACCCCCTTTCCCTAGAATACATATAAAAGTAATTAACTACTGTGGAACACATACACATTAGATATCCCTGTGTTCAAAAACACCCGGTCTATAAACTTGCAAAAATATTTTTTGATTGTGGGAAAAAAAATCTAATTTCAAATCCTGAGTAAAAAGTGATCAAAGCAGTAGACATTCCCCAAAATGGTATAAATAAAAAGTACATTTGCAAAGTGTTGGATTTTTTTAAGAAATTAAAACATAAATAAAAATATATAAATATGGTATCCCTAGAATTGTACCGACCCATAGAATACAGGTGACGTAATTTTGGCTGCACAATGAATGCCATAAAAACAAAGCTTATAAGAAAGTCACACAAATGCATTCCACTCCATTCTGATTTTTTTTTTAGCTTCCTAGTATATCATATGTAAAAACGATCATACCATTACAAAGTATCATTTGTCCTAAAAACATTAAGCCCCTGTACTGCTCTGTGAATATAAAAATAAAGTTATGGGGTTTAGAAGACAGGGAATCAAAAATGAAAAATGCCTGCGGCGGGAAGGGGTTAAAGGAACAATTGGGTAAGTGACTTTTCAGTCCAATCTGCCATATACAGTGATGTGGTTGGTAAGTCTATGCATACTCACCAATCACCAGTAGGGGTTTAGTTCCTCGCTGGGTGATAAGAAGTCTCAGCTGTCAGGATTAGCTGATCTTTGGATTCTGTCATTCTGTCCCCTGTGAAATTGAGCTGAAGTAGTCCTTGTGTATCTGAACATTGAGGTGACACAAGCAATAAGGGATTTTGTTAGAAAATAGAAAGACAATAAAAATGTAATTGTTAATTCTACAAAGTATGGAAAAAGTGATTAGGGTTGTGTTGTACATCAATTTGGGTGACCCCTACCAATCACTATCATTAGTTTGAATGTTAAGGTTGCAGCCCATTTTGGCCGTAAGACTCAGCGCCATTTTCTTTTTTTTATTTTTTGGCATAATTTATAAAGCTATAACTTTTTTTTTTACACCAATTAAAAAGGGCTTTTATTTTACATTATATTTTTCAATGGTATTTTGGAAGGATATAATTCTTGACTACATTTTATTAACCCTTTCTGAGATGGATGAAAAGTAAACCACCAATTTTCACAGTGTTTACATTATAAACTTTGCACCATTCACTCTACAACATAAATATTGTTATTCTTATTCCATGGGTTAGTATGATTACAGCAATACCATACTTATATAGTTTTTTCTGTGTGTGTTTAATCATTTTGCACAATATGAACTTTATTCTAGTTTTAATTATTTGGATTGTGTTGCCATGTTAAAAATTGAGGACTTGTTTTTTTGAGAGAGCACTTTATATTGATGCCATACTGCTATACATATGACTTTGTGATCACTTTTTTTTTCTAATTTTTGTACGTTTTATTCTTTATTATTTATTTACATGATAAAGAATGTGAATATGTTTTTAAAGCTTTTTATTTTTTTAACCGTTTAAAATAGTTTATTTTTTTACCTTTTTATTTAGTTCAGTTAGGAGATTAGATCACAGGAAGTTGAAATCCCTGCTAGAATACATTGCAATATGCGGTGACAGTCAGCCAATCAGGTCCTGCCTTGGAGAAGTAAACATGGTGGACCTGGGAACCGCAGGTTGCTATTGCATCACAATTAGGACCCCGGAGAGTCAATGAGAAGGGCACAATAAACAATTGTAGACAATCCCTTAAATACATGGTCACTATTTACAAACACCCACAATGGGAGTTATCTCCAGTTGTGAGTGCCGCATCCTGGTCTCATTTGTAAGTTACAACTAAAACCCACTGCTTTTGTTGCTAGCTTTGGCAATGCCAAATACCTATTCGGACGTGCCAATAAAGCATTTTTTGATTTGATTTGATTTGATTTGCTAGATCCTGAGCCAGTGTCACATCAACAATGATGTACATATACAGTGTTAAGCCTTAAGGCCATAGCACTAGGATGTTGGTGATAATGGGTCGAACAGTTTTTTACCATCTAGAAATAAAGTAAAATGTAACAATTATTGCTTTACATATACCATCATGAAGTTAAATGAATATTGACTACTGAAGTAGTGGGAAATTGATAAATTTACACACAGTCAAAAAGACATCTCACTTGTCAATTGATGAATCTATGTCTCTGCACAGCACTGGACAGCAAGGCTCTTGAGTTGCTAATAGTATAAGGTCACTTTTTGGTAAATATATTGATTGTAGAAGTATGGAAAAAATCTTTAGTGCACTGAATTAAACACCTTTATGTGCTCAGTATATCTGCCTATTAGTTGATGAATGCAATGGGAAGGTGTTGAACAGTTGACAGCTGATTACAGCAAAGAGACATTTGGAATGTGCTTGGAGTATAATGGAGAGACGTTCTGAAGGTCAAAGTATCTTATTATTTCATTGTACACAGTGCACCTTGCAGGACATAAAAGGACTTAATCTTTCCCTTTCTTCAATCCTGTAACAAAACCTATCCTCTAGCATTCATTTGACATTTTACTGATTTACGCCACATGAGCTCTGGAGCAGCTACCAGTCCTGCTGTGATTCAATCCCAGGACCTCCAGAAATTGAACTAAATTGTCCAATTAAATGTTCCACTCAATGTCTTTAATACTTGCACCCTAACCTAACACTTTATACCACATATTACCATTACGTTCATCACCTACTTAGGCTTTATTCGTAAATGCTTTTCACAAACGTTAAATGCAAAAAAATAAATACAATATTTGTAAAGGTTTAGGATATCGTTTTAAGAATTAATTGTATATTTCAGATTAATAAACTATAATATATGTACTTATTTTCCACATAAATAAGGATAATTTTACAAAGTAACATAAATCTCAGTTACTTTTACTCTCATTTTTCTGTATATGTACTTTTACTGTTTTAGTGGAATTCCATAGAGTAGAATATTATCTGCATATTTCGTTTCTATGTTTTGTGATATAACTGATAATAGGAAGTACATTATTACTATGATCTTTAATACAATTTTCATTGTATTACTATTATTATGACAGATATTATGAACATTATTATTTATTGTATTTTATATTATTATGATTATTATTATTATTATTATTATTATTATTATTATAATGCTTTATATTATCATATGCTTATCAATCATTGACTATAGGAGGTGTTATATGTAACAAGAAACACATCACAATGACAAATACAGATTTTTTTTAATTATATATTTAACATATACTTAACATGTATCCTTTGAATAAAAGCTCTTTTTGGAAACGCAGAAGCAAATATTGCAATATGAGATTGGCAGCAGGTGCACACTGGAAATTGTATCATCGATGCATTTTTAAATTCTTTACATAAATAATATTAAGAATTATTTCTACAGCACAAGCATCTAGCACTATACAGTATAACACAAATAGGAGTGCAGAATATAAAATCATATTAATGAAAGCAAAATCTAACAGTCACACGATACAGTAGATGAGAGATGTGAATTTATAGTTTAATGGGAATATAAGCTGTGTGTCTTTAATTCTAGCCTGCTCCTTAAATAGTACAGTAAAGAAAAATAGTTATTACTACGTCTCAGTTTTCTATGCCTTAGATGTAACATGGTGATCTCTGGAGATGGGTTTTCTGATATGTTAGTGCAACACCTTCCTATTGCTCCTGCTGTGCTGGCCATGCTGTTCGTTATGCTTGGTTATATGTGTGCACACATGAGTGCATGCTTTATACTCTAGTGTCGTTTTGTAATATTTCATTCTTATCTTTTACCAAGAGATGGGACCCTGATCATTCTTAAACATCACAGCAGACCCTTGCAAGACATTATATATTTATATAATGCTATGGTCATTATTATTGTCAACATTAAATATTTTCATTAGATGGATGATTATATATATATATATATATATATATATATATATATATATATATATAAAATTTGTGATGTTCTATGCTTAGATCACCCAGACACAACAGAAAGTATTTAGTCTCCTGCCTACATTCAGATCTTTTTATTTCCATGTGTGCTGGTGTAATCCCTTGCCAATATGCCCACAGTAGATGTTACAATTACAGCTACTTTACATAGCCTTGTTCAATAACATCCTATAGCATGCCCTGCTGCTGCTGCTGCTGCGATTTCCTGTTTGGTGGTGAAAGTGAACTCATACTCAAACACCTGTTGGGGGTCAGAAGAGAAAGACAAACGGTCATAAGATATTTTTACCACTTTAGAGTTAAAGATAACCAGAAACACCCACTGTCCACGTTATGAGTGGAAATTTTAACAGATGTGTTCGCAATAACATATTTATGTGATAAAAGAAAACATCCTGCCCTGATATGGTAGCAATAACAGTCATATATAAGTGTCCTTGCTCCAGTGTAAAATCTGTCCTCATTGAAGTCATTTCACCAGCTTGCTACAGACTTTATCCTAAAAGAGTTTTCTCCCGTATCATGCATGAGGAATTGATTTGAGGCCTTGAGAATGTTTGTATTGTTAGAAAAAACTTATAACTTGGACAGATTTTTAATATTGTATTTTCGGGGGGATGTTGGAAAGATAAGGCATTTCTTAGCACAATATTAGGGAGTTTAATACATTTATCTTCTTAGGTTTTTGCTATTAGATTGCCTATTATTTCACGCAGTATGGAACTGTAATAAAGGTCTTCAATTGTGAGTTGTGTATATATTATACAAAGTATTATACATTTTAATGCAGTATGAAAACACTGGTAAATGCACATCCTTCAAGATTACTTGTCACCGCTCCTAGCTCATCTGTTTTAGTAAATGATGTATTCCCCATCAATTCTGGAGCGTCATTTATCATACCCATGTGAAATTCCTTTGTTATACCTCATAGAAATATACACAGAAACTGACAATTGAGTGTTACCATCTCTCACCATCAAATGTGACTGTTTCTACACAGTGTCAGGGTTGTCAGGAACCATCACCCACATCCCATGGGTAACACCCAGTTGTCAGTTTATTTGTAAGGCTAAGGCCCCACTGGGCGGAAACACAGCAAAAAAACGTGGCGTAAAAAACACAGAGGAAACGCTGAGTTTTCTGTCACGGAAAAAAACGCACATGTACATGTGTTTTTCATTGCGTTTTTCAGTTTTGTGCTGCGGAAATTCATATGAGTTTTCTGTTGAGTTTTCATTGCGTTTTTGCTCGAGTTTATCATGTGCAGTAAAGGTAATTGAAAGGCTATGTTGAAAATCCTAAGGAATTATGGTCCTCTGCTATTTAGGCCGGGGCTCCACAGGCTAGAAACACCGCGATTTGGCCACGGCAGAATCGCTGCAGGAAAAATCGCAGCGTTTTCATTCATGCAAATCCCCATCCATTTAGCGGAAAAAAATTGCAGTGCGGACACGTGGCGATTTCCAAAACCATTGCGGTTTTGAAAATCGCAGCATGTCAATTATATCTACGGAAACGCTGGCGGCTTTCCCATAGATATAATTGTAACATAAAGTCTGCGGAGGAAAACTCAGTGAACTTTCTGTTCAAAACGCTGCTGGAAGAACCGCGATGCATTCACACTGCAAAACAATGAGTTTTTGTTTGCAGATTTTGATGCTTTTCCACAGCGTTTCTGTGAAATTTCTGCAACACATTTATCATGCTGCGTTTTTACTGCAGTTTTCATTTTTTCCATGGAAATCTATGGAAGGAAAATCTCAGCGTTTCAGCAACTATAATTGACATGCTGCGTTTTTGAAAAATGCAAACGTTTTTGAAAAACGCAGCTTTTCCACAGCGTTTTTTTCCCGCAGTGTGGGGCTAGGATTGGACAAAATTGAATTCACTATGCTGGTACTGTAGAATTCTGTTACTCATTTAGGCTAAGGCCCCACTGGGCAGAAACGCAGAGTTTTTGGGCATTGCGGAAACGCAGCGGGAAAAAAACGCTGCATTTCTGCCCAGTGGGGCCTTAGCCTAAATGAGCAACAGAAGTCTAATTGTTCTTGATCATCTTCTCTTATATTATGGGGAATTTAATTGTTTAATAAAATAGACTTAACAGAAAAGTGGACAAGCCCCATTTAAATGGGTTATATGGACTTGAAAATCCATTATCAAGTAACCTTTTGGGAAACTCTGTAATATTAGATGAACCTTCTGCTTTTAAGACCTTTATCTGTTATCCACAGCAGAGTGTGGCAATACAGAGCATATGTTCTCTTGGAGGACTTGGCATGTATGTGTATTACACAGACAACCAATTGATGTCAGCGGGCACCATGTAATGCTTAATTTCTCCTGTGGCAATGCTGTAGGGAACTGAAGAATTAATTCTGGGTTCTCACATAGATTACAACTCATGGCTCGGAGTCCAGACACAGTGGGACACTATGTGACCAATGTATGGTTGGGAAACTCTTCACAAAATAGGTATGCCCAGAATTCAAAGTAGCAATTTGCTTCATGATATGTGCCCTTGGTCCCAGGATTGCGGTATATCTAGGCATCTTTGCTATTCAGGAATCTGGCTATGCTGGTAAAGCAGCTCAAATGACAGGTAGTTGGGGAACAAACAGTATGATTACTTTCCAAAAGAATAGAACTCTATCACATCAACTATATGATATATCAAGTATATCAACTGCAGATTTGGGGAGCCGGCTGTTACAGCTGGACCTCCTACAGGTAAGGCAGGTATGGTTTATTACCGGCCCTGCGTTCTCGATCACTGTGTACATTAAAAGAGCTCTTTATAAACAGTTATGGAAGCCATTATGATGTGTCGCCATTTCTGGCCACTAAGGGCCAGAAACTGCATGACCTGCGGGGGGAGGGCACAATGTGTAAATAAAAGTCCTGCCTCCAATGACACAACAATGTGTGTCACCTATGTTATGGAGACATTAATTAAAATTATGGAGAGGAAAAAAATTTTTAACCGTTTTTGGTGCCAACAATGGTTTCCCTCCTTGTTTGCATTTTCTCAGATTTCTCAGCAAACATGAACTAATAGAAAATATTTGGGCCTTCATAACAACAAATCTGGTACCATGATCTGTCATTTGGAAGAAAAATGGTTTTGTTAAAATATCCTAATTAGGTTCTCAGTGCACCAGCGGTGTCCTTGTGCCTGCTGGTGCACTGTATTTTTTTTCCTTTCTGTGCCTAATGAGCAGAACAAGGTTCATATGCAATACTGTCCTGCTCCTCTGCAGAAACCATGAGGACATCAACCTGTACCTTGCTCTACTTGTTATGTCATGCACAAGGTGTCAGTAGCAAAGCTGCTCCTCTGCAGAAACCATGAGGGCATCAACCTGTACCTTGCTCTACTTGTTATATCATGCACAGGGTGTCAGTAGCAAAGCTGAGATGCTGGCTCTGAGAGGGGCAATACGTATATTTGCAGAAGGGCAATTACTTGATAGCTATACATGTCTTTAAGTAGCTCAGAAAGGAAAAAAAATGGTGCAGAAACAACCCTAAGCACCATAAACCTACCTAGCATATTTTTATAAAAAAATTTGCAATAAGAAAAGTATGTTTGCCACACAGTTGCAATGCCCTACAAGCCACTATATTTTCATTATATATGATTTGGGAGATGGTGGATTTCTATTAAGTCTTCTGATTGTGTAAAATGTTTTGAACAGGTACCATAGCAGTAGGATCTCTGGTTTGTAAAACCCAATAGCAATGCCTGGTCCAGCTACAGTGTATATGATCCCGGATGTCTTTTAATTGAATGCAGTTAACCCCTTAGATGCTGTGATCACTTTCAACTATACACTGCGCAGGGATATTGCAGGAGTTGTTCACTTATTCTGCAGCTGAAAGCCTTTTGAAGGCTCCCAGGCCTGCTATAGCTATGATGTTCTTAAGGCCTGCCTCAGATAGGGATGTTATCACTGCATTGCAATCTATGGTATTATCGATTTAATGATCACAGGTTCAAGTCCCTTAGGGATGCTAAGAAAATTATATATATATATATATATATATATATATTCATATATATAATGTGTGTGTATGTGTATTATATATACAGTATCACAATATGGTGATGCAAACATATTTTTATTTCTTTAAAACTTTTAAAAAAATACACCAACAGTTGAAAAAATATATACATTTAATATAATTGTGATCTTACTGAACTGCCTGCAGAATATAGGGAATGTGTCTTTTTTTCACCACATGTTGAACGCAAAATATATAAGATAAGAAAATGGCGCAGTTGCACTTTTTCCCAATTCTACCCCATTTTGATTTTTTATTTCTAGCATCCTGGTACATTCCACAGAATATTAAATGGTGTCATTATAAAGTACAATTTGTCACACAAAAAATTAGCTCTCAGGTAACTATATGAATGGAAAAGTAAGAAAATTGTGGCTTTTGGAAGGTGGTGAGTGAAAAAAAAGGCATCAGCAGGAAGGTGTTCAAGGCACTTTTCATATGTATACTAAGGATAAAATGGTTTTGCCTTTATAAGTCCTATCTGCTAGTCATTGGTTTATAGTCCTCAGTTGGAACTTGACCCGGGACTATGACATGTTATTTACGATGTTTTGCTTTAATTCTGGTTGTTTATTGTGAGTATGTTTAAAAATGTTTTTGGTGAAAATGGTTTACATTGGGAGGTATGGAGACTAAGTGATATTAAACAGATTTCCTTTTATTTGGGAAAATAGTATGTTTACCTCTTGGCCAACAATATACATTGTAGGAATGCAGTAATAGACACACACTTTCTATATTCTTAGGTCACACTCTTAACCCCCCCCCCCAAAAAAAAACAAACAAAAAAAACAAACATTGTCTGTTATATCCTAACACAATGTGATATCATATTCACATGATCACCCAGATGTGTGTGGAAAGCTCTCAGCAATCTACATAGACTTGCATACACCACCTGAGCCCATGGACAATGCTTTGATGAATTCTGTAACATATGAGTATTACCTGCTAAATGACCAACTTTGACGTGAACTGAAAAAAATTGTCTAGATTTTGGAGTTATAATCTTTTACTTTTATTATGTAATTTCACAAATATCAAAAGCCAAGATGGTAAGTATTATGTCACTACCCTTTCATAGACTTTTCTGTAGACTTAAATCATACATGCTATGGGGCCCTTGATAAAATCTTCAACTGTTTTATGATTTTGAACATATAATAATGAATTACATATAAAATTGTAACTAATAAATGTGTAGCTCCAAGGTGGAGCCAAACTATAATATGTTTGATCCATCATAAATATGATTACTTTAATAACACTTTGTTCTTGTTTATATATAAATAATATATATATATAATATATATACACACAGTATATAAAAGACACATCTTTTATAAATAATATTTCAAATAATTGTTTTTCTTAATTTAGCTGTTTTAATAGATATAATATAAGAGGTAATATAAGCAATATAATAAAGCTGTTCATCCTTCTTTGAAAACCAGATGGGAATGATTAAAAGTTAAGGAAATCTTTTGATCCGTGGAGTTTTGGAAAATCTATTCTTATCCTATTCACAGCAAGGGTTTGACTTGAAGGGTAGAAGATCTGGGAGTTAGATCACAGAGAACAAACGCTTTAACATTGACACTGAGTCACAATGTAGAGGAAATCACAAAAAAACAAATTTGTTATAGTAAGGGCATTTCTCAGCAGTAAGTGGAATTACTCAGGCATACCCTCCAAAATCTAAGTGAAGTGTAAAGAAGAGAGAGGACAAAGTTGAACAATACATTTACATTTCTTTTAAAAGAACCGTTTTGTTTACATCACCATTTTGTTATGACAAAAAAAAATACACACATTTGATGTGGACATGCTACAGGTGGATAAAAAAGTGTTAAAATATAAAGGAACAAAGAGGATTAGAATAATTGCATTTTATGCCTCAGGGAGTCATGGTGGATTTTAGAAAATGAAGTTAATGGGCTCATTTTGTGAAAAGAAAATTACATATTTATAAAAAAGGAAATGTCTATTTCTAGTGTTAAAAAGTAATCACATTATTTACTTTTTATTTATTTATTTTTTATTTATTTTACTGTGTCATGGAGAACAGAGTTTGCACAATTGTCTCTTTTAAAAAAAATTGTTTTAGGGTTTTGTATTTCTTTCCCAATGTTTATTTTTCACTAGTATATTTAATCTATCTATCTATCTATCTATCTATCTATCTATCTATCTATCTATCTATCTATCTATCTCTCTTTCTATATATATATATATATATATATATATCTATTTGTCTTCTATCTATCTATCTCTCTATCTATCTATCTATCTATCTATCTATCTATCTATCATCTCTCTCTCTCTCTCTCTCTCTCTCTCTCTCTATATATATATATATGTATCTATCTATCTCTATCTATCCATCTCTCTCTCTCTCTCTCTCTCTCTCTATATATATATATATATATATGTATCCATCTATCTATCTCTCTATATCTATCTCTCTATATCTATCTATCTTTCCACCTCTCTCTCTCTCTATATATATATATATATGTATCCATCTATCTATCTCTCTATATCTCTATCTATCTATCTATCTATCTCTCTATATCTATCTATCTATCTCTAATATCTATCTATCTGTCTTCTATCTATCTCTCATCTCTCTCTCTCTATATATATATATGTATCCATCTATCTATCTATCTATCTCTCTATATCTATCTATCTATCTAACTATCTATCTATCTATCTATCAATCAATCAATCAATCATGTATCTATTTATCTATCTTTCTATCTATCTATCTATCTATCTATCTATCTATCTGTCTCCTATCTATCTATCTATCTATCTCTATATATATCATCTATCCATCTATCTATCTATCTATCTATCTATCTATCTATCTATCTATCTATCTATCATCAAAATAAAAACATACACATGAACACACATATAGAAATCATAAACATAGTTATATTTTTACATTTACTATTAATGTACCATAACCCTTCTTGAATCCTTTGACTATGATAACTCTTTGTTTTCATATGTACTCCTCACCTCACTGGTCACACAATAGCTCTTACCCATTTCTGCATGAAAAGAGAATATTTTGCATGAGTGTGCCAAATAACTGATTTCTTTTAGGGTTCCCTATTGCTAATTTTGCTACCTTGCCCTTTTTCGATTTATTGAAATGGTAATCACTGGAGCATCCACCTATTTTTCTGAAAAAAAAAAAAAAATAGGGTTATAGATTAAGAAACTATTTTGATATCCAGTTCAGCTGTAATAGCAGATAGGAAAACGTGGGTGGCTTAGCTGCCCTGTGGAACAAGTAAGATTTTAGACCAGCATGAATATTTTAAAATTAATCAGATCTTCCTTGGAAACAGATTAAGCTGAACAAGCTTTCATAAGAATACAATTTTAAATGGTGTGTTTTATTTTTATTTTTGTTTTAAATTCTTTTTTTTTTCTAAACTCAGAAGTAATGTGCATTTGTTACTTTAATATGTAGGTTAAGAAAAAAAAATGTGGTTAAATAATGGATTAAGTAAATATTTAATGTATCAATATCATGGCATTAAAAAAATCTCTTTTATATACAATTCTGCATTGAAATGGCTTACACATATTTTGTTTAAAGCGCATGAAAAAAATGTAAACATGTTTTTTTTTTTTTCTCGTATTACAATCAAGAATAGGCAAATGAAAGAGTAACAAGAGAAGCATATACCTAGCGTGAATTTATGGTATTTATTGTTTTATGTAATGATACAAATGAACTAAACAGCTAAAAATATTCCAGTTTCATACTAACCACTGTAGTTTTCTGTAGCTAAATGTTTAGCTTTACTCTATAGACTGTAACAATATTAGCAAAGTCATCTCATTAAAAGGTGGGTCAGTGAATGTCAGCTCTGTTTAACTAGTAGGACTCTACTCATCTCATCTCATTATCCTTAAAGGGTGGGTCAGTGAATGTCAGCTCTGTTTAACTAGTAGCATAGATAAGGATTGGAGCAATGTGCACACAAATAAGGCTCTGTGTGCATTGCTAATGTAACTCCCTGGTCTCTCAGGGAGTGGCTGACTGTACTCCATCACTTCATGTAGACTGACTTAGTCTATTGACATTTCATTGACTGTTGACTCCTCTTCACTGCAGCTGCCATAAAGCACACTCTCTGCTGCAGTGTCTTTATAATAGATGCCCTAGGAAGTTTGTAAAAATTAGAAAATAAATAGTTACAGTATTTGTCTCCAGGAAATGACTTTTTTTTTTTTAAACCAAGTCTTGTTACACATATTTCACATATTTCTAAATAATTATTGGTGATGGGTTTTTTTTATTTGTCATATTATTATGTATACTTAAAAAAAAAGTAAAACAATCCTAAAATCCCTGACACTATGCTGACACTTCCTGTTTACTGTAGGAGGTTTCTTTGCAGCAGTTGCCTCACTTTTCAGCATGGTGATGATCACAGTTATCATGTATATGTAAACAAGACAAAAAAAATCCACCAGTTACAATAGGTGATCTCACAGCTGATCTATTTCCCCCCTTGCAATATCCACTGCCTAGAAATCTTACAATTTGATAGGATCTGCTCCATTGTACCATGGTCACAAACCATTTTAAGCTTAGTAGCATGATTTGGAATTGAAAGATTTAAACATAGAAAATTAAAAACAATATCGGTAAAAATTCTTAAAAAATATGTTTCATATGAAAACATGATTTACTCTTGACACTTTTCCTTTAAAAGTACTTAATGAAAGCAAATTTATGTACATGAGTAACTCCCTTTCAGAATATATTGTTATGAATTTAGATTGAACAATATGAACTTACAAAAAGAAATTCCAAAGTATACATACATTACAACAGAAAAAAAGAAAGTTAATTTCTTCTTCTTATACGTGAAACGTATTTATTACTTTAGGTCAGTTTTAGAATAAAGCCAGGGTGACCAAATTCTTGTCAAAGTCCTCAGGTATATCTGTTTGGATTTGCATCTATACCTTTTTTTTGCAAATCTAGACATCTTGTAAATATATATTTCTCAAAAAAGGTTTTAGAATTTAGAATACACTCTCTATGGAAAATATAAATATTATTTTCCCAATATTCCCAGTATTTCTCCAGTGCAGGCCCATAACATAACCACGATGCTTGGTGCCAATTTGGCACCCGGAGGTAAGTATGAATGACTTATTCATTTTTATTTGAAAAGCAAATAATTATAAAATTTCGGACTTGCCTCAGACTTTCATTAAGCAATCTTACAAAATAATGAAATCCAACAAGAGTGTAGGTTGAAAAAATATGTTATAATGGTAGAAGATATATCATAATATAGCAATGTATATATTGAACAATTGTTACAACTCTAAAGATTTATGGCATCTTGGACAATGCACCTTTGTTAAATATCATGGATTTTAATATTTTTGTGAATGGGACATAAAGAGTTAACTATATACAACTGCTGGGATATATATTCTATCTTGGAACACAATGGTATGTCATGGGTTTATTAGATGGATATAATTAAAGAGGATATAATTAAAGAGTTAAAGGGGCTCTATCATTGAGAAAACTCATTTATAACTAAGCACATACTTGCATAGCTTTTAGAAACTCTATTCCACACCTACCTTTTGTATATTAAACACCTCAGTCGTTTTTGAATGAGCCCGTTTTTTATATATATGCTAATTAGCCAGCAACGAACACTGAAAGTCTCAGTGAGCATAGTCTGCTGTGTGTGAGATCAGGGAGGCAGCTACTGCTGATTATGACTCATCAGCCTCCCTGCTCTCACACACAGCAGACGGTGCTCACTGAGACTTCCAGGGTTCATAGAAAAGGTAGGTGTGGAATAGCCTTTCTAAAGGCTATGCAAGTATATGCTTAGTTAAAAATGAGTTTTCTCAATGAGTATCTGAGGCCCCAATACTCACCTTCCTTATTGGTTGGCAAACATACATGTTGAGGGTTACTATTACTGCCAAGGCTGTTGGGGGTTGTCACACTTATGCGGTATGAAGAATGCACAGATGAATACACAGAAGTCTTTATAAAGTCTGTGCCCACTTAACATTATACTTTATAATGGAAGTCTCGCTATTAACAGCTGATACATCTATTACTCATTCTGTATGTTTTTCCTGTATCTACTTTTCATGAAGACTTTAATACATTTCCAGTTTTATTTTTTATAAGAAACCATGAGCCCTTCAAAAATGCCCTGAGTCACATGTGGGTATTAATTACATCATCATCCTCATCCAATATCATATTTTAAATCCTTGTCCTTCCATTTTCTTCTAGCTCTCATGATTGTAATATACATGATTGATCATGGAAAAATAATATATGATGATTGTTATTAAGATTATGAACTGTCTTCAGCACCACCCATGAGTTATTTGTTAGTACCCTAACATCCACTGCTGATTCTGGCTTTTCTGCTGCCTGAGGTGGCTTCAGGCCCTGACATCAAGCAGAAGGGCCAAAGAGAACAGTGACCCATGCTGAAGCCCAGAGGAGGTGAGTCACACTGTTTACTATGTTTATGAACACCTCTCCTGAGACTTTGCTTATTATACTCTGGGGTCTGAAGAGACCCTAGAGAATAATAATAGCAGTTTTGTTTTGTCCTTGTTCCGTCTGAAAACAAATGGACGAGTTTGCCCAGCAAATACTGTAAAGGCTTGCCTTTGCTGTTTGAGGCAAGCGGTTCATCTCGTCTCATGGCAGATGTGGCCTAGCTAAAATCCTTAAATATATATGCTGAATATACCCTGATTTTCCAAGTCAAGTAGTAGCTTACATATTTTAAAAATTACCACCTTAGTGACTTCAGATTTCTGTAAATAAACTATTAGAAAAGATTAATAAACACAGATCAATTTAATTTTAATGGAATTAATGGTGTGCTTCATTTTTATTAGTTGAAAAATCCATTATAAACCATCTCTGTAGTTCCTCAAAAGTATATATATATATATATATATATATATATATATATATATATATATATATATATTTATTTTTATTTTATTTTTTTTTGTAAAAGTGAATAAAGCAAAGATCCAGGTATCAATCCCTTCTGTCCAGCCTCAAATTTTTAATCCCACCTGTAGATGGCTCTGGGATTCAGTTTCTAAGATATCTTTAGCAATCTATAAAATAAAAAGACAAATATTACAATAGAAGCAATGTTACTGGTAATCAACTGCTCTTCTCTTAAATATTAATTTCTTTTATTGATTCTTAAAATTTTCATGTTATGTTTCAAACTCATCAATATAATGTGAAAGCATTATAATAAAATGTAGGTTAATTAAAAAATGCCTGAGGCCACTCCATCATCTTCAAGAACATCCTGATTATATTGATTATATCAGTCATACTAAGCTTTAATTTTAAACTTATCTTGGCTTTACTTTTGGTATAGTTAGAAGAGGAAATAAATGTAATATTACACAATCCGCGGGGGGTGTTTGCAATGCATTGCAAAGCATTACATAAGTGATCAAACTCCCTGGAGTTCAAGACCCCTAGGGGGTCTAATAACTGCAAAAAAGACTTCAAAGAGGAACTGTCATTCCACACTGTCACAGGCCTTAGAAACTTATGTGGCTAGTAAGGTATCACCCCATCCTGCTTGCTTCAAGTCTGGGTTATAAAATAGACTGTGAATATTACAAGTAGACCTTTGTGACATTTATTGAAGCAAATACCACAAAATAGCAGGGTCTGACTGATAACAGAAAGCAGTAGAACAGAGGGGCAACACGGTGGCACAGTGGTTAGCACTGCAGCTTTGCAGCACTGGAGGCCTGGATTCGAATCTTGCCAGGAACAACCTCTGTAAGGAGTTTGTATGTTCTTCCTGTGCTTGCGTGGATTTCCTCCCATTCTACAAAGACATACTGATAGGAAGTAAAAAATATACATTGTAATCCATATATGGGGCTCGCAATCTACACACACACACAAAAAAAAGCAGTAGAACAGCTGCTTAAATCGTATATAGCAGTGATCCCCAACCTTTTTTTCCACCAGGGACCAGTTTCAGCAAGACGATTTTTCTATGGCCCGGTGGGGGCGGGAAGGGGTGTGGATGGGGATGGGGAAGGAGTGTGGTTGGGGGTGGGGTTAAGCATGGGGGTTTAAGAAAAAAACCGGTTTCGGCGTGGAGACCACAAAACACTCACAGGTGGACACTTTGCAAACTCATTCAAATGAATGGGTTTAAAAAGTGACTGCTGATTTCCATCTCCTCTTCAGTTTCTCAGGCAGAAGATGGAAACCTGAAAGCGAAGATCGGGCGCAGGTGTGAACCAGCCCTCATGCCACTGGGTCCATACTTTTATCCTCAGTTGTGAATAAAAAGTATGGTTATGTACATTATAGCTTAGTAACTCCATGTGCCTCATAGTAATAGCAGTTAACTCCATCATGTCCCTCATATTAACCCCTGTGTGCTTTACCTAAGGATTACTGATATGTGAGACATTTGGAGGTAATAATTATCTTCATCATTGAGGTCCTTTATTAGTTCCTGCATATGGCTCACATATTAGTAACCATTATGTGAAGCACCCAGGGGTTAATGTGAAGGATATGATGGGGTTAATTGCTATTAATGTGAAGCACATGGAGTTACTAAAACTAGTTTAATAACCCCAAATTCCTGACATTAATAGAAGTAGCCCATGGATAGTGAAGGCACCTTAGGCCGGAATCCTGGTAGGAACTGGAGCAGAACTCTATCCTCAAAGAACATGATATGGATCTTCAGAGGAGAGTGCCTGTAATTCCCCTACCCTCTTGGCAGATGTGATTGCCAGAAGGAATGCTGTTTTATAGGTGAGGAATTTTAATTCTGTTTCCTCCAGAGGCTCAAACGGTGAGTTACCGAGTGCCGTTAGGACCGTACTTAGGACCCACTGGTGGACAGTAGCAGCAACTGCTGGTCTCAACCTAGTTACCCCTTTCATAAAGGTGCTTACTAAAGGTTCTTGAGACAGATGCCTCCCCAGATAGGCAAACAAAGTGCCGACATGCACCTTGAGGGTGGCAGCAGAGAGTCCTTTGTTGAGCCCATCCTGAAGAAAATCCACGATCGCCACTATTGGGGGATCGGAGGAGTCCACATCATGTTCCTGGCACCAGGAATTGAAGATTTTACCAATTCTGTGGTAATTCTTATTGGTAGATTCCACATGGGAACAAGCAAGAGTCTTCAGGATGGCTATTGAAAGGTCTCTATTTCTCAATAGGGACTGGTCAACCTCCAGGCTGTCAGGTTGAATCTCCTCAGATCCTGGCAGCTCAGCTCTCCTTGGGACCCCAGGTTCTGGGAGGGGGGAAGCCTCCAATTTATGCTTTGACTCATCCTTATGAGCTGGGCAAACCAAGTCCTCTTTGGCCAGAATGGGATATGGCAATACCTGAGACATGGTCCTGTCTTATCTTCATCAATACCCTATGTATGATGTAACTGGAGCGATATGTATATCAACCTGAACCTCCATGGGATGGACAGGGCATCCACTGCCAAGGGTTTGTCTTGGTGCAGTGAGCAGAACTTTTCCACCTTGGCGTTGAGTCGGGTTGCCATAATATCGACCTCCGAGAGACCCCATTCTTGGACGATCTGTTGAAACACATCTGAATTGAGAGACCATTCTCCTGATACGGTAATACCCCAACTAAACTGATCCACTACTATGTTCATGGAGCCCTTGATGTGAACAGCAGATAACTGGGACAGGTTCTGTTCTGCCCATGTATAAATCAGGTTCGCCTCTTTCAGTAGGGCTGGAGACCTGGTACTTCCTTGTTTGTTGATATAGCTTACCAGGGTCATGTTGTCTGACCGTACTTTGACCTATTTCCTTCTGAGGAGAGGGGAGAAGTGACACAATGCAAGGTACACTGCCCTGAGCTCCTTCAGATTGGATGTTCCCTCCTCTGGTCTTTTCCAACGTCCTTGGATGGTCTTGTCTTCTAGATGGGCTTCCCATTGGGGAATGGAATGCATCTGTTATCAACAGGGTCCACACAGGCAGGACCAAGGACCTTCCGTCTTTCAGGTGTATCCACCATCTGAGGGAAAGATGGGTAATGGGAGAAAGGCAGATTCTCTTATGCAGTCCCTGTGGAGACCTGTTCCAGGCGCTCAACACTTCCATCTAGAGGGGACGCAAATGTCATAAAGCCCAAGGGTCCGCCCTGGCCAAGGATGACATCAGGCCGAGGACTCTCATGGTGGTGCGGATGGTAACTCGTCGGGTCCTGAAGAGATAACGGGCGGCAGCCTCTATCCGTAATATCCTTGGGCTGGTGAGAGAGATCTACATCTTTTGTGAATCCAAGAAAACCCCAGGAATGGTCTCTGGGTAGATGGCACTATTTCTGATTTCTCCCAATTGATGAGCAATCCTAATCTCTGTAGGAAGGAAATGGTTGAAGATGACATTGGAGACCCGGGATAGACTGAGCTTTTATGAGAAAGTCGTCCAGATAGGGAACAATAAACAGGTCACATAATTGGAGGGCGGCGACGACAGGTGCGACCACCTTGGTGAAGGTGTATGGGGCGGAGGAGATGCCGAATGGAAGTACAGCAAACTGACAATGCTCTCTGTGGCCAAACATCTGGATAGCAATCCTGAGATATTTCCTGTGTGGATGGTAGATGGGGACGTGGAGGTGGGCGTCCTTTAAATCCAGGGTTATCATAACTTCGTTCCACTGGCGGAAGCGATTGCGGGGAGGTTGGATGAACTCTATGGGATAACCATACTCTACAACCCACAAGACCCAATGATCTTGATCAGATAGTGCCACACGGTGGTGAAGTGGGAAAGACAACCTCCCACAGGGCCTTTGGCCACAGACAGCCCCTCAAAAGTTAGGTCTCCTCTTTGCTCTTCACTGGAGAGCCCACACCCTGCTCTTCTGTAGTGATACCTACGCCTTTGAGGCTGAGAACAGCCTGGGAGGAGGAACCTCTACTCCTAGAAGGGTGAGCTCTTCTACCTTAGAAGACATTGGCAGGGATCTATTCTACCTCCTGCCCACCCTTCCATTAGGTCATCCATCCCACGGCCAAAACCCTTCTCGGGTTCACAGGGAGACGCACAAGGCGTACATGGAGGCGGTATCGGCCCTCCAATTTTTTCCCTGCAAGATCCACTTTCGCGGGAGGTCCCCACCGACCCAGTTGGGATGGTCAATTGGAAACTCTAGTGGCCAAGTTGTCCCTTTCAGGCTGTTTCCACTCATGCTCCATGACCGCAGTCAGAGCAGCGTCCGCTAGGAAAGTCCTTTGCCCCCAGAGGTGGATGCGGAGGCTTCCCCATCAACATTAAGGTCCCCTCTTGACCGGATGGACTTCAGGTGAACTTTCCCAGTGGAAAATAGGTTGTATCCATGCATATGCTAATTGTGGCTGATTAAAAATTCTGCCTGTCCTACCAGCACAGAGGGGCAGAAATACCCTGTATTGTGCCGCTGATGGGACGACAGGGAAATGCTCCAACCTGCAAAGTTGATCTGGCAACAGCAATGAGCAAAGGCTGGAGCCAGATTGAGATGAGTAGAGATGAGCGAACGCTGTTCGATCAAATAGGTATTTGATCGAATATCACGCCATTCGGGATATTCGATTCCAATCGAATACAAGGCCGCAAACGCAGTAAAAATTCGTATCCCCTCCCACCTTTCCTGGCACTTTTTTTGCACCAATAACTGTGCAGGGGAGGTGGGACAGGAACTACAACAACGTAGGCAATGAAAAAAATTGAAAAAAACCCATTAGCTGCCGAAAACATATGACCTCCCATTCATAAGAATAGTGTCCGCCTTCTTCGTCTCATTTCAGTTTTGGAGTGATAGGGAGAGCTTGTTCTCAGGGCGATACAGCGCTTTCTAGCTTTGGTTAGGCAGGAAATAACAGCTCTTTTCAGAGCTTAATAAATCTGCAAATCACGCAGCGTAGCAGCAGGGTACGTGCGCAAGGACGTGGACGTGGATATCCAGCTGGATATCCAGTCCACAGTCCAGGTACTGGAGAGGGGCTGCCAGCAGTGCCCCTTGTCAGTAGCAGCAAGGGACGTGGGCGAGGATTTGGACGTGGATATTCCACTGGGTATCCAGTCCACAGTCCAGGTACTGGAGAGGGGATGCCAGCAGTGCCCCTCATCAGTAGCAGCAGGGGACGTGCGCAAGGACGTGGATACCCAGCTGTATATTCAGTCCACAGTCCAAGTACTGGAGAGGGGCTGCCAGCAGTGCCCCTCGTCAGTAGCAGCAGGGGACATGGGCAAGGACGTGGATATTCCGCTGGGTATCCAGTCCACTGTCCAGGTACTGGAGAGGGGCTGCCAGCAGTGCCCCTCGTCAGTAGCAGCAGGGGATGTGCATGAGGACGTGGACGTTGATACCCAGCTGTATATCCAGTCCACAGTCCAGGTACTGGAGAGGGGCTGCCAGCAGTGCCCCTCGTCAGTAGCAGCAGGGGATGAGGGTGAGGACGTGGATATTCCACTGGGTATCCAGTCCACAGTCCAGGTACTGGAGAGGGGCTGCCAGCAGTGCCCCTCATCAGTAGCAGCAGGGGACATGGGCGAGGACGTGGACGTGGATATCCAGCTGGGTATCTAGTCCACAGTCCAGGTACTGGAGAGGGGCTGCCAGCAGTGTCCTTCGTCAGTGTGAGCAGGGGACACGGGCTAAGATGTGGATACCCAGCTGTATATCCACTCCACAGTCCAGGTACTGGAGAGGGGCTGCCAGCAGCAGCAGGGGACATGGGTGAGGACGTGGACATTCAGCTGGGTATCTACTCCAAAGTCCAGGTACTGAAGAGAAGCTGCCAGCACCCAATTTACTCTTTCTCCTCCTGCTGCTACAAGGCTCTAGTCACCAAAAGGGCCACAAAATAATACACTGCTGCTACATGGCTCTAGTCACCCCAAGGGCCAAAAAATAAAACACTTCTGCTGCATGGCTCTAGTCACACCAAGGGCCAAAAAATGAAACACTGCTGCTGCATGGCTCTGGTCACGCCAAGGGCCAAAAAATGAAACACTGCTGCTGCATGGCAATAGTCACCCCAAGGGCCAAAAAATAATACACTGCTGGTGCATGGCTCTATTCACCCCAAGGGCCAAAAACACTGTATTTTAAAGGCTCTGCTTATGCCAAGGGCCAAAAGCACTGTATTTTAAACGCTCTACTCACTCCAAGGGCCAAAAACACTGCTGGTGCGAGGCTCTACTCAGTCCAAGGGCCAAAAGCACTGTATTTTAAAGGATCTACTCACTCCAAGGGCCAAAAGCACTGTATTTTAAAGGCTCTACTTACTCCAAGGGCCAAAAACTAAATCTCTGCTGTTTAAAGGCTCAACTCACCCAAAGAACCAACAAATCTCTGCTGGTGCAAGGCTGAACAAAGTTAAAGGGCCTAAAACTCTGCAGGTAAAGGGCTGAAGTCTCCTAAAGGGCCTCAATCTCTGCTGGTAGCTCAGCTTAAGGGCCTGTAACTTAATTTGGAAGGGCTCCTGTTAAGGGCTAGAAAAGTGAATTTTGGAAGGTCTTACCACATCACACACACACACACACACACACACACACACACACACACACACACATGCACAATGACAGTTCAGGGTGGGTACTGTTGGTTTTCCCATTGCCTATTCCATCTGTGGTTGTCATGGGCAACGTGATTTAAAGGGGTGCTTGTTAATGTTTTTTGAGCTTAGATTTGGGTTTGTGTCCATCCATTTGGGGAGTAAAGAAGATTTCCAGGTATTTTCCCACTTTGATAGAGGTTTTTTTGAATGTGGAAAGTGTGTAGTTGTTAGACTGTGATAGTGGGTTAATACAGGGACTTTGGTGTGTTAGATGCCCCCAGACATGCTTCCCCTGCTGTCCCAGTTGCATTTTAGAAGTGTTTGCATCATTTGCTGAGGTTTAAAAGTGGACTTGGTGACCCTCCTGAGTCGAATGGTGGGATCCCCTGAAACGAAGTATTTTCTCCCATAGACTATAATGGGGTTCGATATTTGTTCGAATATTCGAATATTAAACAGCTATTCGAAACGGATACCGAACATCGAATATTTTACTGTTCGCTCATCTCTAATGAAGAGTATTGTTTATCACTCATGAAGTCAATGCCTCAGAGACTGCAAGCAGTTATAAAAGCCAGAGGTGGTGCAGCAAAGTCCTAGTGATGTGTTGTAGTGTTATTTTGTTTGTTTATCATGAGTCCATAATTTTTTCCTCAGAATTGACTGATTCCATAATTTATTCCCTGTGCTTGTTCTCTTAATCTAACTGTTACTGGCTACCACAATTATTTTTCTTGATTTCTTTTAGTGTTTCTTAAAGCCAGAAAGTTGCCATATGAAATGCCTTTAGTTTTTTATCATGTCTGTGATCTGCTTTTTTTCTACAAAATTAAACAACTGAAGTAACATCCTCAGGGACTGGGATTCCATAATTTTTTCCAGGGGTTGCAGCATTGAAGAATTCACACCACACAAGACTTGGTATAATCTCCTCTCTTAGCCTCAGCAGTGCACACAAAGAGACCTTTATTACATGTGCAGGTTTTTTTTTTACATCCAGCTACAGGAAGTAAACAACAGCAAGCTCTATCATGAGTCTGGTTGTTCGGGGTATCCGCCTCTTGAGACATCAACTCCAAGGCACTACCTCCAGGAAGGCAGTGACCTTCTGCGACGCCCCCTCCTGTGATGTCGCTTCCTGTGATGCCCCTTTCTGTGGTGTCACCTCCTGTAATGTCACTTTCTGTGGTGTCACTTCCTGTGATATCACTTTCTGTGGGAGTGCCAGGCCCTCCCATGCTCTCATGGGAAACCCTGTAGAGTCTCTTTGTGTCCACATGGTTAGACCTACATCTGAGCACAGTATAGAGGCCATCTTGTTATGTAATATATTCAGTATCAAACATAAGTAATTATACTGCATTTAGTTTTAAGGATAACAATGTTTTTGTGATTCATATATTTACAACCCTCACACATGTATGGATAAATATATATATATATATATATATATATATATATATATATAAATAGGTATAGATAGAAAATAGAAAGATTGTCATTAACATCTACTGTTAATCTAAACTACAGGGGCTTGAAAAACCACACTGTATACTTGTATTTCTCCCAGTGTGTGCTCCATTGGAAATAAAATGCATTTGCGCCAATTTCATATGGGTTTAATCTTTACAGCTCATTATGTGGTAAAAATGGCGTATTACCTGAATTCTGTTGGTCAGAACGAAGAAGGCGATACCAAATTTATGTAATATTTGAAATGTTTTAATATCTTTTAAAAAATTAAAAACTTTGCAAACTAGAAAACAAATTTGTGTCACCATTTTCTGATATCTGTAACTTTTTCTTATTTACAAGTATGGAGCTGGCTAAGGCGTCTTTTTATGCAGGACAAGATAACATTTTTTATTGATACCATTTGGGAAAAGATCTGATGGTTTAATCACTTTTTATTCAATAATTTTTAGGAGGCAAAGTTGAAAAAATTTGGCTATTTTGATTTTTTTCCTCACAACGCCATTCACTGTATGAGTATTTTTGAGCACAGGGACACCTAATGTGTTTACTTTTGTTTGTTTACTTTTTTATGTGATCTAGTGAAACGGGGGTGATTTGAACTTTTGTGGTTTTTGGTTTTTTTCATACTTTTAAAAACTTTTGTTTTCTTGTTTTACTTTTATGATCAGCCCTCATAGAGACCTTCCTCCCTAGGTATTCTGATCTGATCGCTCATATTATTCACGGCAATGCTAATGTATTGCCGTGAATAGTAAAATCCATTGACGTCTATTAATTCTATAATTGAACCTTACTAATGACAAGCCTAAGAGCCTTCAATAGGCTCCTGGCTGTCATGTCAACCTATCGCTGTCCTCCGATGATATTTCGATACCGATCAGTAAAAGTGTTAACAGCTGCAATTGGTATCAGCAAGTATTATACAGCTGGCATCCGCCATGTATGGAGAGAACTTATCTCCTGACTCCTCTTCATACATCCCCAGGCGATCAAGGACATAATAGTACATCCTTATATGAAACTCTTAATAAACACTCACAAACTAGAATAATAGAAATGGCTTTACATGACAACTTCATATTTATAGACTGTAGCATTAGACAACAGCTGCTATTGTATTGATAAATCTGGAAGAACTGAACAGTGTGAGACATGCACTTGGTTTCACCTGGGAAAAGCCTTTTTTGCAAGAAAAAATTAGCTATAATCAATATGCACAACAATTGGGACTGAATTCATTCTGCATATGTGTAAGGGCTGGTTCACATCTGCAATAGGTATTCTGTTTGCGGAGACCACTTGGGGAATACCCCCCCCCCGTACAGAATACCAAATGGATTGACAGGCGGTGAGCTTAAGAAAGCACACGGGCCCCTTAAGCTATAATAGGGTCCGTGTGTTTTCCGCGCGGTGTCCGCACAGAATTTATGGTGAGAAAAGTACTTCATGAACTACTTTCCTCTTTGCATGACTTGTGCCGACATTGTGCAAAAAACACAAGGACCCCATTATAGTCTATGGGGTCTGTGTGCTTTCATTGCTCACCGCTTGTCAATATTACATTCGGGTGGTCCCCATGCATACTCCCCGAACGGAATACCAAACGCAGATGTGAAACAGGCCTAAGACATTATGCATGCTCACATATGTATGTAACATCACATGTTTTTTGATATTATAAAATAAATAAATAGATAAATAGACGCATAGATATTGATAGCATAGATACACAAATACACAGATAGACAAAGTGATAGATAGATAGATAGATAGATAGATAGATAGATCATAGATAGATAGATAGATAGATAGATAGATGATAGATAGCTAGATAGATAGCTAGATAGATAGATAGATAGATATATCATAGATAGATAGATAGTAGATAGATAGATAGATAATAGAGAGATAGATAGATAGATAGATAGATAGATAGACAGATCATAGATAGATAGATAGATAGATAGATAGATAGATAGATGATAGATAGATAGATAGATAGATAGATAGATAGATAGATAGATCATAGATAGATAGGAGATAGATATATAGCTAGATAATAGATAGATAGATAGATAGATAGATAGATAGATAGATAATAGATAGATAGAAGATAATTAGATAGATAGATAGATAGATAGATAGATAGATACTGTATTGGGTATTTTATAATTCAGTATCTGGACACTTGGATTGTAGAATGCTGGGAGAAGCCAAAAACTGGTACTATCAGGCTGGGAAGGGACAAAAAACATAGCCCTTGCCACCATGGCAATGCTAGCCTGTGGGTCCCTGTGTTTTTTTGTTAGTTTTTTTTAATTATTTATTAAAAACAAACAACTCCATATTTTTCACAACCAACTGGAAATTATTGAATAGTTGCAGCTTAGGGGGCGTTCACACTACCGTCGGTGTCCGACATGTAGTGTCCGCTCCTAGTGTCCGCTCAAAATCTGTCAGGACACTAGGAGCGGACACTAGATGTGTCCGTGACACCTGTCATTCACTTGAATGGGCATCGGGTGCGTTCTTTTGCACTCCGTGCCCGTCCTTCCCTGTCCGCAAGAGAAGATGTCCGACTTCTCAAGCGGACAGAAAAACCCTGCATGCTGCATGACTGTCTTGGTAAAATCCCACATCATTGCAGCAAAGGCCTCTGGGAAAGTTGGGCATGATGTTAAAGGGAGCGCCCTCTAGTGGGCTGCATGACTGAGGCACTGTCTCCCTATATTAACATCATGGGGACAGATTTGCATATTCTTCCTATTTATGTTCTGGTGATGGCCTGGGCCTTCTTCATTTAACCATCCACCACATGGCTGCACAGGAGGAGAACACAAAGATAGTCTCAGAAACAATTAAACTCTGAGACTCTCAGTACTTGTAGTGAGCAGAAGGAGAAGTTGCTAAGCTGAGCCACTGTATTAGTATTCAAGGAACTGTGATGTCAATTCAGTGAATATCGATGAAGCAGGCAGCCCAGGCCAGGAGAACAGTTAGTGTGTAGCAGAAGTAGCGCCATATGCAGACTTCACTAACATTAAATATGGGTTAATGGAGCAAGGGTGTAAATAAAGGCTCACAGGTCTTGGAGAAAAAGCCATCTCTATATTTTAGTCGCAGTTAAAGGGGTTGTCCCATCAAAAGCATACTATCTATACTGCTAGTTTATGTGGATTTAAGACTTTTCCTAAATACATTGCTTTATCAAAACTGCTTTGTTTGGCCCTTATCTGAGATTATTCCCTTCATTGTTTACACTGCTTTTCTATGACCACCGGCCTGGTGCTGAGCTTATCTGCTTGGTCCACAAAGTGATGTAGCTGCCTGCTCTCAGGAGGGGGGGGCAATTGGGGGGGGGGGGCGGGCTGAGTGCTCGGCAGCAGATCTGAGCTGTGTATGTCTCTACCACAAACAAGTAACGGAGCTCCTCAGATAGGGGAGGGGGAGATAAGTGCTCCTTATTTCTGAGCTGTTTTATCTCCTGCTCTTCCACTTATCAGTCGGTTTAATTGAATTTGGCTGATGGCAGGTTCACACCTGCGCCTGCGTATGTGCTGATATCCCGTTACTGGAAATACTGTTCTTCACGTGGCCACTCAGTGACCTGAGGAGTTGCTGGAGAAGGATCAGTGATATATGTATTTGATAATACCACAGTTCTCCAAATCAATTACTACTTGGCCACTTGCAAAAAGTGGGCAGAGATCAGGGTGGGCTACCATAGGCAGCACATAATAGAAGCCAATAGATTTTACAATAAACTGCAATACATTATTATCACATTTTATTGTATGGGTGATCAAACACCCTAGGGTTCAGATCTCATAGGTTACATAAAATAAACTTATAAAAATTAAAAAGTTTGAAAAACATATAAAATTTTAATCACTCCACTTTCAATAGATTAGTGGTTCTAAACCTGCACTATTTATATCCCAAGTGATTTGTCCCTGGGAACACAATGCCTCCCCATCTGCTCAGTAAGGATTAGAGATGAGCGAACACTAAAATGTTCGAGGTTCGAAATTCGATTCGAACAGCCGCTCAATGTTCGTGTGTTCGAACGGGTTTCGAACCCCATTATAGTCTATGGGGAACAGATACTCGTTAAGGGGGAAACCCAAATCCGTGTCTGGAGGGTCACCAAGTCCACTATGACACCCCAGGAAATGATGCCAACACCTCTGGAATGACACTGGGACAGCAGGGGAAGCATGCCTGGGGGCATCTAACACACCAAAGACCCTCTATTACCCCAACATCACTGCCTAACAACTACACACTTTCCACATTCAAAAAAACCTCTATCAAAGTGGGAAAATACCTGGAAACCTTCTTTACTCCCCAAATGGATGGACACAAACCCCAATTTAAGCTCAACAAACAGTAACAACCACCCCTTTAAATCACGTTCCCCATGACAACCACAAATGGAATAGGCAATGGGAATTCCAAAAGCCCTCACCCTTAACTGTCATTTTGAGTGTGTGTGTGTGTGTGTGTGTGTGTGATGTGGTAAGACCTTCCAAAATTCACTTTTCTAGCCCTTAACATGAGCCCTTCCAAACAAAGTTACATGACCTTAAGCTGAGCTACCAGCAGAGATTGAGGCCCTTGGCATGAGTAGAGCCTTGCACCAGCAGTGTTTTTGGCACTTAGGGTGAGTTGAGCCTTGTACCAGCGTGTGTCCCTTAACATCAGGCGGGCCCTAAGTTCTGCGCTTTGCACAAAAGTTCCACATTAACTAGGCTGAATGGTACAAAGATTAGTAGGCCCGAGAACCAGGAACAGGTCTTGCAATGGCTGTCGGATAACGCTTAAAGCACATTGTCCACCAGCCAGTCAGCCTCTACCTCCTCTTACCCAACAGTCTTGTCCTCCTTCCACCCAAAATTCCCAATCTTCCCAGAACAATAACCCCAACTGTCCCTGCTCCCCAGAGCTGTTCTCCCTTCCTTTGACTGTACCGCAACCTGCCCCTCCATTTCGCGATTCCACGGACCTAACAGACGAGTATCTGTGTCCAGATGCTCAAACACTAGAGTCTCCTCCATTCCATCTCCGGTCGATTTGGTGGCGGATGACCAGCAACCCACCCTCATCGACGACGATGAGACGCAGTTGCTGTCAGGGCAGCCAGTTGACATGCGCATTGTGCAGGAGGAGGAGGCGAGACAGGAGTTGGAAGAGGAGGTGGTGGACGACGAGGACACCGACCCCACCTGGACAAGGCAGATGTCAAGCTGGGAAAGTAGTGTGGATGTTGAGGCAGGTGCAGCACCAAAAAGGGTAGCTAGAGGCAGAGACATGTCCAGAGGCAGAGGTCAGCTGCTTTGCCGAAGCCAGGCCAGACCCGGAATGTCCGAAGATGTTCCCTTTTGTACCCAGCCCAGAAAAACTCCCCCATCGAGGGCACGTTTCTTGAAGGTGTAGAGTTTTTTCAAGGAATGCGCCGAGGACAGATATAGTGTCGTCTACACAATTTGCCTCTCGAAATCGAGTAGGGGCCCTGAGAAGAGCAACCTGTCCACCACTTCAATGCACCGTCATTTGGAATCCAAGCAATGGAATCAGTGGCAGGCAGCAACGGCAGGACAAACGTCGCCCGCCGTTCATGCCACTGCCTCTGCTCACAGTGCTGGCGATGCACTCCAGAGGACGAGCCAGGACATCACTTCATCTGCCTCCGCCACTTTGTTGACTTCTCCCTCATCCTCCCCTGTTTCTGTCTTATCTCCTTCTCCTGCACCATCAAAGGCACCATCAGGCGCTTCTTTACAACAACCCACCATCTCTCAGACATTGGAGCGCCGGCAGAAATACACCGCTAACCACCCACCCACGCAAGCCTAGAACGCCAACATCGCTAAACTGCTGGCCCAGGAGAGGTTGGCGTTCCGGCTTGTTGAAACTCCCGCCTTCCCGGACCTGATGGCAACTGTGGCACCTCACTATGCCGTCCCTAGCCGTCTCAACTTCTCCCGGTGTGGCGTCCCCGCCTTGCACCAGCACGTGTCACTCAACATCAGGTGGGCCCTTAGTTCCGCGCTTTGCTGCAAGGTCCACTTGACCACCGACACTTGGACAAGCGCCTGTGGTCAGGGATGCTGCAGTGCTTATCTTTAATGACAGGCAGGGTGAATGTGGTGGAGTCTGTTCCCCGGGTGCAAACTGGGGTAGCCTATCTCCTCTCCCAGGCCAAAATTCATGGCAGGAGTAGACTGAAACCCTACGACGCTGCAACCTCCACCACAGCTACTAGCGGCAAACGCTAAAACACTGGTGTGGGGAGACGTCAGCAGGCGGTGCTGAAGCTCATCAGCTTGGGGGACAGACAGCACAGTGCCTCCGAGGTCAGGGATGCCATCCTGGCTGAGATGGCATTTTTTTTTCCCTGCTACACCTGGGGCCTGGCATTTTTACGCCTGTGATAATGGCTGGAACCTGGTAGCGGCTCTGGAGCTTGCCAGCCTCCAACACGTTCCATGTTTGGCCCACGTCTAACCTAGTGGTGCAAAGTTTTTTAAAAACATACCCAAATGTACCGAAGCTACTGTTGAAAATGCGGCGCTTGTGCGCCCACTTTTGCAAGTGCACAGGAGTCGCTGCTAGCCTAAAAACACTCTAGCAAGGCCTACATCTGTCCAAACACAGGCTGTTGTCCGTCATTCACACACGCTGAAACCCTACAATACCATATCTTGAGCAGGGTGTGTGAGCTGCACAGACCTTTGATGGAGTTCCATCTACAAAACCCAAGGGTTCCTCAAAGTCAGCAACCAAAGTTTCTGCACCATGAGTTTCCAGGGGTGGCAGAGTTATGGCTAGGGGAAGAGGCATGGATAGGGATGATGTCTAGGGGCAAAAGCAGTGTGGATGTGGAGGCAAGCTAAGCAGGAAAAACTGGGGGTACAAGCTAAGGCATGGACTGGGGTGATGTCTAGGGGCAAAAGCAGTGTGGATGTGGAGGCAAGCTAAGCAGGAAAAACTGGGGGTACAAGCTAAGGCATGGACTGGGGTGATGTCTAGGGGCAAAAGCAGTGTGGATGTGGAGGCAAGCTAAGCAGGAAAAACTGGGGGTACAAGCTAAGGCATGGACTGGGGTGATGTCTAGGGGCAAAAGCAGTGTGGATGTGGAGGCAAGCTAAGCAGGAAAAACTGGGGGTACAAGCTAAGGCATGGACTGGGGTGATGTCTAGGGGCAAAAGCAGTGTGGATGTGGAGGCAAGCAAAGCAGGGAAAATGGTGGCTAGAGGCAAAGGGATGTCCATAGGCAGCAAGGGCAAAGATGCAAAACTCTCCCGTTTCAAGAATTTTCCTGACTTGTTTCCCCACAAAACATTCCTGGGAGGAGGGCTGAAACACCACCCTCCTCCTCCTCCGCTGTTAGATTTACCCCAGCTACGAGCTGAAAACGCTGCAACACTGGTGTGGGGAGACGTCAGCAGGCTGGGCTGAAGCTCATCAGCTTGGGAGACGGACAGCACACTGCCTCTGAGGTCAGGGATGCCATCCTGGATGAGATGGCAATTTGTTTATCCCCGCTGCCCCTGGGGCCAGGTTTTTTAGCTTGTTGGAGGGCTCTGGAGCTTGCCAGCCTCCAACACGTTCCATGCCTGGCCCACATGTTCAATGTAGTGGTGCAATGATTTTTAAAAACATACCCCAAATTAGCTGAGCTAAGGGTGAAAGTGCGGCACTTGGACACCCACTTTCCCAAGTCTACAGTACCTGGAGCTAGCCGCAATACACTCCAGCAAGGCCTACATCTGCCTGAAGCACCTACTGTTGTGCGAGGTCACCACACGCTCTAACCCTAGATACCGTATGTTCAGCAGGGTGTGTGAGCAGCAGAGACCTTTGATGGAGTACCAGCTACAAAACCCAAGGGTTCCTCAGAGTCAGCTCCCTCACTTTCTGCACCATGAGTTTCCATGGGTGGCAGACTTATGGCTAGAGGCACAGGCATGGATAGGGGTGATGTGTAGGGGCAAAAGCAGTGTGGATGTGGAGGCAAGCTAAGCAGCAAAAACTGGGGGTACAAGCAGCCGGTGACATCATCACTGACAAGCACAGCTGTCTGTCAGCTGACAGGCTGACTTTCACCAAAATGAACAGACAATGGATAGACTCATCATATACATGTCAGTTACATGACAAATTTAGTGCAATTTGCAAGTCCAAGATGGTTTGGAGATCTGCGGAGAGGAATCTCACCACCTCTTGCGGGTGCCATCATTTGGAAGGCAAGCCCTGGGCTCAGTGGGTGAGAGCAAGCGCAGGATAATCGTCGTTTGGCCTGGCGGCCACTGCCTCTTCCACTGTTGACAGGGCTGGTGCTGCAGTCCAGACCAGGAGCCAGGACACCTCCACATCTGCCTCTGACACTTTGGGGAGTTCACCCTTATCCTCACCTTTTCCTGCCATTTCTCCTTTTGCCCGCGCCATCATGCGCCTCTTCCCAGCAACTCCCCATCTCCCAAGCCTTTCATTTCATGCTAAAGTACAGCGCAACCCACCCACATGCCCAAGGCTTCAACGGCCTCATCTCAAGAAATCTGGCCCAGGAGATGTTGGAATCCCGGCTGGGGGACACTCTGCCCTTTTTGGGCAGAGTGTCTACTGCGCCACCGCACTGTGCCGTCCACACCAGCACTTTCCCCCAAACATGAGGCGGTCCCTAAATTCAGCGCTTAGCCCTAAAGTTCCATGTGACCAGTTACGAATGGACAAGTGCATGCGGACAGGGACGCTACCTTTCAATTTGGGCACAGTGGTTGAATGTAGTTGAGGCGTGGACCGGGTCGCAAAATGTGGTGGCCTGACTTGTCTCCCCACACAACATTCCTGGGAGGAGGGCTGAAACACCACCCTCCTCCGCTGTTAAATTGACCCCAGCTACGAGCTGGAAACGCTGCAACACTGGTGTGGGGAGACGTCAGCGGGCCGTGCTGAAGCTCATCAGCTTGGGGGCCAGACAGCACACTGCCTACAAAGTGAGTCATGCCATCCTCGATGAGACGGCAATGTGGTTTTTGCCACTGCACCTGGGCCCAGGCATGTTGTCATGTGTGATAATGGCCGTAACCTGGGATTGGCTCTGTAGCTTGGCAGCCTGCAACATATTCCATGCCTGGGCCACGTTTTTAACTCATTGCTGCTAATCTTTTGAAAAAGGTACCCCAATGTTCCTGAGCTACTGGTGAAAGTGTGGCGCTTGTGCGGATAGTTTTTAAAGTGTATAGTTGCCGCTGCTAGCCTCTATGCACTCCTACAACGCCTGTACCTGCTGGAACAACGGCTGTTGTGCGACGTCTCCACACTGCTGGCACTAAACATATCATGTGTTGAGCAGAGTGTGTGAGCAGCACAGACCTTTGATGTAGTTCCAACTCCAAAACCCTCGGGTTCGTCAAAGTCAACTCCCTCAGTTGCTCAACCATGAGTGGCCATGGGTGGCAGACTTATGTGAAATCCCATCCCATCCATTGCACTGGACACGAAACATTAGCATGCGCTCAGCACAACTTCGGATATGGCAGATGCGTTAAGCAGGGTGCAGGGTACAACACAGACCAGGCCCGAGCACCAGGAACAGGTGTTAGAAATACTGCAGCATCTGCCATTTCCTTCCAATTTTGGGGTTTTGGACCCGCCACCGACTTGTCTGGACCTAAGTGGGGATCATGAGACACAGTTGCCATCAAGGCAAGCTGTGGTCATGTGCGGTTTGCAGTAAGGGGGCAGTGCGCAATTGGAAGAGGAGTTGGTGGATGACGAGGCCACCGACCCCACATGGACAGGGGTGATGTCTAGGGGCTAAAGCAGTGTAGATGTAGAGGGAAGCTAAATCAACAAAAAACCTGGGTAGAAGCAAAGGCATAAACTGGGGTGATGTTTAGGGGTGAAAGCAGAGTAGATGTGGAGGGAAGCTAAGCAGCAAAAACAGTGGGTAGAAGCAAAGGCATGCAAAACTCTACCCTGTTGGAAGACTTATTCCTAGGTCTGGAACACGTTAATGGCCCCCCTGGACAAATTACTGCCACTCAGGGGCCTAGTGTCACCAGGAGGGACAAGTATAGGCGCATGTTGTGGGAATACCTGGCCGACACCAGCTCTGTCCTCTCCGATCCCTCTGTGCTCTACAGCCTAAACTTATTTTCTCATCTTTTTTTCTGAACTGCACATCTCTTGCCTGCTTCCTTTGGGATCTTAGAAATGGTGGTCCACTTCCACAGATGGTAACTTCAATAGACAGTGTAACGGGAGTAGCTGAGGGATCGCTGTCTTAACCACTTTTTGGCACAAAATTAACTTCCAAAGCCAAATATGGTGCAAGTATATGATGCAAGGACACCTACACACCTATCTCTGACACATTGGGGAGTTCACCCTCATGCGCCCTTTTGGCCTGCACCATCATGCGCCTCTTCCCAGCCACTCCACATTTCCCAAGCTTTTCATTGCAGGCAGAAGTACAATACAACCCACCCCCATGCCCAAGCCTGTAACAGCCTCATCGATAAACTGCTGGCCCTGGAGATGTTGGTGTTTGTTTATGCTTCTGGAGACCCAGGCCTTCCGTCAGCAGATGGCAGCTGGGGCACCTCCCTATGCTGGGCCTAGCCGTTACTACTTCTCTTGGTGTGCTGTCTCTGCCTTGCGCCTGCATGTGTCCCATAACATCAGTCGGGCCCAGAGCTCTGCGCTTTGCTGCAAGGTCCACTTGACCACCGACACATGGACAAGCGCCTGTGGTCAGGGATGCTGCAGTGCTTATCTTTAATGACAGGCAGGATGAATGTGGTGGAGTCTGTTCCCCGGGTGCAAACTGGGGTGGCCTATCTCCTCTCCCAGGCCAAAATTCATGGCAGGAGTAGACTGAAACCCTACGAAGCTGCAACCTCCACCCCAGCTACTAGCGGAAAACACTGTAACACTGGCATGGGGAGATGTCAGTAGGCCGTGCTGAAACTGATCAGCTTGGGGGACAGACAGCACAGTGCCTCCGAGGTCAGGGATGCCATCCTGGCTGAGATGGCAATTTTTTTTCCCTGCTACACCTGGGGCCTGGCATTTTTGCGCCTGTGATAATGGCTGGAACCTGGTAGCAGATCTGGAGCTTGCCAGACTCAAACACGGTCCACGCATGGCCCACGTTTTCCAACTTGTTGGTGCCATGTTTCTTTGAAACCTACACCATTGTGCCTGATATACAGGTCAAAGTGGGGCCATTTTCGTAAGTGAGAACTAGCCTCTGCTAGGCAGAAAACATTCAGAGCACACTCCTCTCATCTTCGCACCGTTGGCTGGCGGAGGAAGACGAGGGGGTTGGAGTGGCATCTGATGTCCCTATCCCACACGAGGCTAGAGGGTGCACTTCAGTGCATCCCATTGCTTCACCACAAATGGTGTGAAGGGGAGTGGAAAATGGAGGAAATGGAGAGTGACCCTTACAGTTGGGGCCAGCAAAGGCATGCCAAGTAACACACTGGCACACATGGCTGACTTCATCTTGGGTTGCTTTTCAACACATATTTCACATCATGAAGAACAAATAATACTGGATTTTTTCAAGCCTCGAACCCCGGTCTAGGTCTAATGTCTGTTCCTTTCTTATATTAGGGGAGAGGGGAAAAAAATTACTTCAGTGATACGTTTAGCGTACATAGACTGACTATTAATGTGTATCCCACTTAGTGTTGTTAGGGTTACACACCGTCACAACCTGGCTAAAGCTTCTATAGCTGTTAATAAAGTCAACATAACTTTACGGTATCCAAAAAGACAGCTGGTACCGACAGAGAGCAAGACAAATGTCACCCAAAGCTGTGAGCTCTGAACACCCACAGTGACTTTGGCGTCATCATCATTATAAGGGAGCGGGTGGTAATAAATAACTTGGCAGTGCCTAAAACCCAAAAAGCTTATACAACTATATTTACATTAAGATACACAAATGAAACTTTTCAGTAGCATGTCATGAGACAAGCTGATAAGCTCTTCCTTTGTGCAGTGCTATTTGAAAGTTAAACGCTGCCTTTATTTTAATTCTGGAGAAGGTGCAGACATTAGATTTAGAACATGTTGTCTTCATTGTCCAAATCCTCTATATAGGTAACGTGTTTTTCGGGCCGAGCTGTCTGGGAACGAGCTGGTGCAGCACTGACAACCTGGGTGAATATGGCAAGAGCCTGAGATGTAGGGTGAATGAATCCCCAAATTATTTGTGGAATTCCCAGTGAGACAATGGCACTGTATACCAGTATTAAAAATTGTGGGTGCACATAACCCCCATATATTCTTTGAATTCCCAGTGAGACAATGGAACTGTATAACAGTATTAAAAATTGTGGGTGCACGTAACCCCCATATATTCTTTGAATTCCCAGTCAGACAATGGCACTGTATAGCAGTAGCAAAAATTGTGGGTGCACGTCACCCCAATATATTCTTTGAATTCCCAGTCAGACAATGGCACTGTATACCAGTAGTAAAAATTGTGGGTGCACATAACCCCCATATATTCTTTGAATTCCCAGTCAGACAATGACACTGTATACCAGTATTAAAAATTGTGGGTGCACATAACCCCCATATATTCTTTGAATTCCCAGTCAGACAATGGCACTGTATACCAGTATTAAAAATTGTGGGTGCACATAACCCCCATATATTCTTTGAATTCCCAGTGAGACAATGGAACTGTATAGCAGTAGCAAACATTGTGGGTGCACGTAACCCCCATATATTCTTTGAATTCCCAGTCAAACAATGGCACTATATACCAGTATTAAAAATTGTGGGTGCACATAACCCCCATATATTCTTTGAATTCCCAGTCAGACAATGGCACTGTATACCAGTAGTAAAAATTGTGGGTGCACATAACCCCCATATATTCTTTGAATTCCCAGTCAGACAATGGCACTGTATACCAGTATTAAAAATTGTGGGTGCACATAACCCCCATATATTCTTTGAATTCCCAGTGAGACAATGGAACTGTATAGCAGTAGCAAAAATTGTGGGTGCACGTAACCCCCATATATTCTTTGAATTCCCAGTCAGACAATGGCACTATATACCAGTATTAAAAATTGTGGGTGCACATAACCCCCATATATTCTTTGAATTCCCAGTCAGACAATGGCACTGTATACCAGTATTAAAAATTGTGGGTGCACATAACCCCCATATATTCTTTGAATTCCCAGTGAGACAATGGAACTGTATAGCAGTAGCAAAAATTGTGGGTGCACGTAACCCCCATATATTCTTTGAATTCCCAGTCAGACAATGGCACTATATACCAGTATTAAAAATTGTGGGTGCACATAACCCCCATATATTCTTTGAATTCCCAGTCAGACAATGGCACTGTATACCAGTAGTAAAAATTGTGGGTGCACATAACCCCCATATATTCTTTGAATTCCCAGTCAGACAATGGCACTGTATACCAGTATTAAAAATTGTGGGTGCACATAACCCCCATATATTCTTTGAATTCCCAGTGAGACAATGGAACTGTATAGCAGTAGCAAAAATTGTGGGTGCACGTAACCCCCATATATTCTTTGAATTCCCAGTCAGACAATGGCACTATATACCAGTATTAAAAATTGTGGGTGCACATAACCCCCATATATTCTTTGAATTCCCAGTCAGACAATGGCACTGTATACCAGTAGTAAAAATTGTGGGTGCACATAACCCCAATATATTCTTTGAATTCCCAGTCAGACAATGGCACTGTATACCAGTATTAAAAATTGTGGGTGCACATAACCCCCATATATTCTTTGAATTCCCAGTCAGACAATGGCACTGTATACCAGTATTAAAAATTGTGGGTGCACATAACCCCCATATATTCTTTGAATTCCCAGTCAGACAATGGCACTATATACCAGTAGTAAAAATTGTGGGTGCACATAACCCCAATATATTCTTTGAATTCCCAGTGAGACAATGGCACTGTATACCAGTATTAAAAATTGTGGGTGCACATAACCCCCATATATTCTTTGAATTCCCAGTCAGACAATGGCACTGTATACCAGTATTAAAAATTGTGGGTGCACATAACCCCCATATATTCTTTGAATTCCCAGTCAGACAATGGCACTGTATACCAGTATTAAAAATTGTGGGTGCACGTAACCCCCATATATTCTTTGAATTCCCAGTCAGACAATGGCACTGTATACCAGTATTAAAAATTGTGGGTGCACATAACCCCCATATATTCTTTGAATTCCCAGTGAGACAATGGCACTGTATAGCAGTAGCAAAAATTGTGGGTGCACGTCACCCCAATATATTCTTTGAATTCCCAGTCAGACAATGGCACTATATACCAGTAGCAAAAATTGTGGGTGTATATAGCCCCAATTCTATTGCTAGGGGACTTGCAGGGTATTTCTGAGGTGAAGGTGGGGGGGCACACCGTTGGAACGGGGATTTGGGGTGTATATATGGGGTATACGGGAATACACTGTCAGTGTGTTCCATTCAGGATCCTGGGAAAGCTGGGTTGCGGCGATTGAGCCCGTCAGTGCCACGTTACACTGACAAGCTTCTCCCTGGAATTGAAGTTATATGTAAGCCCAATATATTCTTTGAATTCCCAGTGAGACAATGGCACTATATGGCAGTAGCAAAAATAGTGGGTGTATATAGCCCCAATCCTATTGCTAGGGGACTTGCAGGGTATTTCTGGGGTGAAGGTGGGGGGGCACACCGTTGGAACGGGTATCGGGGGTATATATCGGGTATACGGGAATACACTGACAGTGTATTCCATTCAGGATCCTGGGAAAGCTGGGTTGCGGCGATTGAGCCCGTCAGTGCCACGTTACACTGACAAGCTTCTCCCTGGAATTTAGCTCTTATAAGAGCTGTTGGTTGTCTTCTCCTTCCTATCCTAGCCTGTCCCTGCCTACCCAGAATCTAACCCCTAGCTAACTGGACGGAAACCTCCGTCCTCGGTGAATTGCAAGCTCAGAATGACGCGAAGCTGGGCGGCGCTGTTCTTTTAAATTAGAGGTCACATGTTTTCGGCAGCCAATGGGTTTTGCCTACTTTTTTCAACGTCACCGGTGTCGTAGTTCCTGTCCCACCTACCCTGTGCTGTTATTGGAGCAAAAAAGGCGCCAGGGAAGGTGGGAGGGGAATCGAGTAATGGCGCACTTTACCACGCGGTGTTCGATTCGATTCGAACATGCCGAACAGCCTAATATCCGATCGAACATGAGTTCGATAGAACACTGTTCGCTCATCTCTAGTAAGGATCAATGCTCATGGAAAGTCACAGATACCTTCTTCATTTTAAAGGAGTATTACAATCTCAGTGACCCTATCTAAACTAATATCTTATGTATATAATGTTTTTTTCTAAATACATTGCTTTAGAAAAGCTACTTTATTTACCTACTAGCCTCTGCCCATGACTTTGTCTGTGTGTTGTTAGCATCGATGATCCACCTATGATAGTTCCCCTGTTCCGGCATTTCGTCAGCTCTCAAGCTGTCCTACTGCTAAACTTGTTCCTCATGCCATGCCTGTGATTGTTCCGGCATCTCAGCAGCTCTGTGGGACGCCATATAATGAGTGTGTTGTTGGGGTTCATGATCCCCCTCAGCTCCGCTTGAGGAGAACTCTGTTGGTATCTCAACTTATGTAGCATTATAAGACAGATGACATGACTCACTGCTCTCTGGAGGTGAGGGGAGATGAGCTCTCTGAATGACTCACATTTCTTCTCATTGCTGTTATCTCCTACAATTAGGTCAGGGTAATCAGATCAGCTAATTACAGTTTAATGATAAAGGCTAGGACAATGTCTGTTATCTCTCTATGTAAACACAAAGATAACATTGAGCATACTGCAAATCCTTTGTTTATCCTAGCAGCCTGTCATTTTTTTTTTACTCCAAATCAGTGTAATGTAATCTACTGCGCATATTTGATCTGCATTTCTATCTGATTGCTACTTTGGGGGTCCTTTTTTCACTAAGGTGCGCTTGAAAAGGTTGAGAGATCACCTTATGTCACAATATTAACTAAACAAAAATGAACATAAACACATTAAGGCCGGGTTCACACTGGGTTTTTTGGTCTGGAACCTGAGGCGGCCCACGACTGAATGCCGATGCACGCTTCTTTTTTCCTGGAGCCGGAACAAACGGCTCCAGGAAAAAGAACGGACTGGCTTCAATTGATTTCAATGGGAGGTGGATACGGTCTCAAAATCCTGACCAAAATACACGTGTGAACTTACCCTAAAGGGGCATTCACACTTGCGCCCATGTCCGCCCGCCGAGTTTCCGTCCTATTCCCTGGGGCAACTGCATAGGGGATGGCTTTCCTGCGGTCAGTTTTAAAACCCATTCATGCAGCTTCGCCATAGGAATATTGTTTTTTTTTTGGACGGACGCAAAGTCCTGCATGTCCGACTTTGTGTCCGTGCAATAAATAACAGTTTCCCCGTGGAGAAGCTGCATACAGAAACCGGGAGTTTGCTTTAAAAACCCTTTCAAATGAATGAGTTTTAAAACTGACCACTGGGAAGCCATCCCCTATGCAGTTTCTCTGGGGATTAGGACAGAGAACTGGCAGGAAGACACAGGCACAAGTGTAAATGCCCTTTTAGTATTACTGCATCTGAAAATACCTTGTCTATAAATAGATAAAATTATTTATCCAACACCATGAATATCATTTTGCCTCCCCCAAAAATTTAATGAAAAGCAATAAAGACAATCTCCAAAAAGTTCTACATAAAAACTTCACCTTGTCCCACAAAATAAGATGCCTTACACAGCACACAGGAATATAAAAAAGTTACATGAGTCAGATTATGGTGGCTCAAAGAACTTTTATTTTCTTCAAAGTTTTGGATTTATGTGAGGGTGTTTAAACAAACTATATAACTCTGATATTGCTGTCATTACATAGGTAACATTTTTACTGCACACCCAATACTGTATACACGAGCACTAACAGAGCTTTATAAGAAAACAATCTCTACTCGCAAAACCCCTTTAAAGGGATTCTACCAATAAACTACCTTTTTTTCTAAAGAAGACGTTGGAATAGCCTTAAGAAAGGCTATTTGTCTCCTACCTTTAGACTTGGTCTCTGCCGCGCCGTTCCGTAGAAATACCGGTTTTAACCGGTATGCAAATGAGCTCTCCGCAGCAATGAGGGCGGGCCCCAGCGCTGAAACACCGATGAGCGCGTCCCCATTGCTGCTCAGAGCTCTTTCCTGCGCCGCCTCCTTCTTCTGCAGCAACTCTGCCTCTTCTGGCTTCTCTTGCTCTTGTAGTTCTATACAGGAGCATAGAGAGGCCACCCCAAAATGGCCGCCGGCCAGCTCCTGTATTGAACTGCAAGAGCGGCTACCCACAAATGGCCGCCGGCCGGCTCCTGTATTGAACTGCAAGAGCGGCTACCCACAAATGGCCGGCGGCCATTTTTGGGTAGCCGCTCTTGCAGTTCAATACAGGAGCTGGTGGCCATTTTGGGGTGGCCTCTCTATGCTCCTGTATAGAACTCCAAGAGCAAGAGAAGCCAGAAGAGGCGGAGTTGCTGCAGAAGAAGAAGGCGACGCAGGAAAGAGCTCTCGGGCAGCAATGGGGATGCACTCATCGGCCTTTCAGTGCAGGGGCCTGCCCTCATTGCTGCGGAGAGCTCATTTGCATACCAGTTAAAACCGGCATTTCTACGGAACGGCGCGGCGGAGACCACGTCTAAAGGTAGGAGATGAATAGCCTTTCTTAAGGCTATTCCGACGTGGTAATTAGAAAAAAAAGTAGTTTAATGGTAGAATCCCTTTAAGTCTGGGACTCCACATGGTGGAAACGCCATGGAAAACAATCACAGAGTTTTACAATCAGAGCAAAGTGGTAAAAAGTGGTAAAAACCGTGGTGCGGACACATGGCAATTTCCAAAACAGACACGGTCTTGTAATTCATAGCATGTCAATTATACCTACAGAAACACTGGTGGTTTCCCCATAGGTATAATTGAAAACTCTGCAAACTTTCTGTCTAAAGCACTGCTAAACCCCACGTTGCGGATAGATAACTTTTTTTGTTGCAGATTTTGTTGCAGTTTTTTGAGCCAAAGCCAGGAGTAGATTGAGCAAAAGATGGAAATATAAGCGTTTCCTATATATTTCCCTTTCCATGTGTAGCCATTCTTGGCTTTGGCTCCAAAAAACACAACAAAATCTGCAACAAAAAAAGCTGAATATCTGTAATGTGGGGCCTCAGCCGAAGGCTAGGGCTCCACAGTTCAAGCTGCAAGTATAAAGCACTGCGGGAAAAACCTAGGTGGCAACGCATCACGGTTGTTCCTGCAGCATTTAAACAGAAAGTTCATGGAGTTTTCCTGCGTGGACATTCTGTTTCAATTATATCTATTGGAAAACCGCCGGTGTTTCCGTAGATATAATTGACATGCTGCAATTTCAAAAACTGTGCTGTTTTTGAAAAAAAATCGGTGTCATCATCGCTTTTACTGCAAAGTGGGCATGGGATTCGCAAGAATCCCATCCACTTTGCAGTTATTGTAAAAGGCCGTGATTTTTCCCATTTTTCCACTGTGGCCAAATCACGGCTTTTCCAACCTGAGGAGCCCCGGCCTTAGGCAGTTTTTCACAGTGGACTTTCTGGAAAACACCAGGTATAATTCACATGCAGCGATTTTCATAAAGACTTGCATTTTTGAAAATACAGCTTTTCAGCTATGGATTTTTTTATGCAATATGTGAATGAGAGTAGTCAGAATCTCATCCATTTTGCAGGTACTGTAAAATGGAGAGTTTTTGCAACATGTGGCCCTTTATTTTTTTTCCCCTGTCTTAAAAAAATCAAAAACATTTTTTATTTGAAGTAGATTATTTGTGATTTTTTTAAACTTATTTTTAATATCTATAAACATTTTCTGAAACTATTATTTTTTTATCCATATCTTCTTGAAAAGTTCACCAATAGCATGCTTGATCACTAGTATGATGCACCACAATACATATGCATTGAAGTATATTATGCCTTTGAGGAAAGTTCTAGGGGGAGAATGGAGGTATAACTGACTTTTACAAATGCCTTAGATGACATGGCTGCTAGTGATTGTGGCCTCTAAGTGGCCGCAATTGGTGTTGTCGCTGACGCCAGGCTTCATAAATCTGCCCCATAGACCTGTTGCCTACTACTTTGAAGCTCTGGAAAAAAAAAATTTTGCCAACATAAGTCACATCTGTCTATAACTAAAAGAAAACAAGAAGAGAGAAACATATACAGATTTATACTATCAAATACAAATTTGCTGCATTTATTCTGCCTGCCATATCCTATTACATTTATCACATTTGTCATATTTTATACTCAAGAAGGTATGAGGCGTTTGGTTTAGTTTTACTGCTTACATTGAAGCTATCCTGCTTCTCGCATGCAGTTGGGACTTTTTTTAGGATTCATAAATCACATTTCATAACTATAGTTACAAAGTAACTCTGCCCATAAGGATGTTCACTTTGCTAATATGTATGACAAGGTGGTGCATGCAGTACAAACACTTTATAATCAAGTGCATACAATGTGCGGCAAAGAGTGGAGCACTGAGCTTAAAGGGGTTGTCCCATGTCAAGGATCCTATCTATACTGGTAACTTATGTAAATTGAAGCCTTTTCCTAAATATATTGCCTTAGAGATTCTGCTTTGTTTTCCTGGTATGTGAATGTATTCCTCCCATTGCTCACACAGCATTGCTATAACCACGGACCTGGGAGATAGGACAAGTGATGTCACTTACTCAGTGCTGACAGGGCAATCGTTCAGCTAATTGCACTTTGCTGATAAAGTCCTGTCTGTTATCTCTCTAAGTAAACACACAGATAATTTGGAGTTCGTTCCGTATGAGAATCTGCAGATTATATCTGACCTGTAGAAGTGTTCTGTGTCCCGTTCAGCAGGAGGGAGGGGGAGGGAGAGAAGTACAGGAAGTGAGAAGCAGACACTGCAGGCAGCCTGACTGAAATGCTGACATGGGAGAACCCCTTTAATGTGGGCACAGACATTGTCAAAATTAGGGTGCATTCACACTGAGTAAACGCTAGCTTATTTTGTAGAGTAAAATTACACTTGTAAATTTTGCTATCCCATTGACTTCAATGACATTTTACAGGTGTATTTTTACAGGCGTATTTTTTACGGGTGTATTTTTTACAGGCGTATTTTTACACTTGTAAAAAAATATCATTGAAGTCAATGGGATAGCAAAATTTACAAGTGTAATTTTACTCTACAAAATAAGCTAGCGTTTACTCAGTGTGAATGCACCCTTAAAGTTGTTTTTTTTTTTTAAGGTTTAATTCACTAAAACACTTTGTGTTTTCTTTATCTGGTTAGAAAACAATACAGGCCAACTACCTGCTGCCGCCACTGTAGTAACTGTTATTGTCACTATCCATTCAGTTGCTTAATGCTTGTGTTAGAAATCACTAGCCCGAAAACTTCTTTGTCAGACTAGTCTGATACTCTTTTAAGTTTATACTCTTTGGATATATTTATCCAATAAGACCCAATATTCTATATAAATAGCTTGTTTTGCGCATACTGACAAATACATGAATATTGTGGACTGCTTTAGGATACATTGTTGGATAAAATATTACTATTGCTGTAACTTGCTAGGATGCAAAACATACATATAGTAGAAATATACAGTATGTAGGTAAAATTGTAAAAGGCACAGTTACATTTATCAATGGATATGTGAGATCCACTTGCCATGTATAACATGGATAGCTTTGGACACACAGAAAATGGTCAGGGTCATGTATACATAAATCACTGCATGTGTAAGGAATCCTTCCAGTGTGGTGGGATGCATTTACCTAATCCTGTTTTCTGGGCTGTAGTAGCAAAGCTACAGTTGCTTTGATAAATGAACCACATAGGTAGAAGGAAGGGGGAGATTAGTGAATGTTGTGGTGAATGGATTCCATACTGACATTTCTGGAGTGGTTGCACTGATCACTTATGCAGAGTGCTCTGATATATAGATTATTTTGTGTGCATTTGAAGACAGTGTATTACTGTAGGTAACAGTCATTATATATTAGATAGCGACTACTTGTGGTGTTCAACAGGATTACTGCCAAAAAGCTGGAAAACCTCTTCCTCTATCATTATCCCTTTACCTTACATACAGGGGCGTAGCGATAGAAGGTACAGAGGTAGTATTTGCTATGGGGCCCTGGATCCCGAGGAGTCCCCAAAGGTCCCTCTGCTATAAAAAGCATACCGCTATTCTAAATGTCATGATGTAGGTAGGGGTCCTATTACAGATTTTCTATTAGGGCCTAGGAGCTTCACATTATGCCTCTGCATACATAATATCAGTTCTAAGTATTTCCAGAAATATTTACTTGCAGATGTGATTGAGGGTATGAGAACTAACCATGGGGACACACAGCAAAGCTTCAATGTTGGGGCCTAAAGCCATCAGTCAGGGCCGGCGTTACCGCACGGCATAGTCGGGCAAGTGCCGGGGCCCACAGAGCCTCTGGGGGCCCCTCGGCACTTGCCCGCCACAGCACTTGCCTGTCCCGATTTCAGCTCATCGGAGTCCGACGGATGCTGATGAGCTGAATACATAGGCGATAGACGTCATCACATCGCGCCTACACACGCAAGCCGGGCCGCAGCTTTAAAGCAGGAGCTGAGCTCACAGCTCCTGCTTTAATCGCCTGTGTGAATGGAGTGAGAGAGCGGAGAGAGGAGTGTCGGGGGAGCGATGGAAGGTGAGTGTAAGTGTTTTGTATTAAATATTAAGGTGGAACATAATGAAGGGGGCCCATGAAACTGGGGGGCAAATGAAGGGGAGGGGGGGAACGGCATGACACTGGGGAAGATGAAGGGGGTGGGGAGAGAACGGCATGAAACTGGGGACAGAGATGGAGGGGGCCCAAGGAAACTGGGGGGCAAATGAAGGGGAGGGGGGGGAACGTGATTCATCTGACCACATGACCTTTCTCCACTGCTCTAGGGTCCAATCCTTGTGGTCTCTTGCAAATGACAGGCGCCGACGTCTGTTGGTCTCTGTCACCAATGGCTTTCGTGTGGCAACACAACTGTTTAGACCCATTCCTTTGAGTTCTCGTTACATTTTTCGCTCCGAAATGTGTCGCTCTGTCGAGTTGAACATCTGTATGAGCTCAAAGGTGGTTTTCCGGCGGTTAGTCTTCACCAGTCGCTTTAGGGACCTACGACCTCGAGTTTCGATTATAGTCTTATGCCCACACTTTCCACGGTTGGAGGGGGGTTCTCCACCATCTTGCCATGCTCGTATGATATGCTGAACAGTTTATATATGCAAATTCCTGTCATGATTATATCAGGGGTGGAACGGTACCTTGTTGCACAACGCAACTTTTTTTTTGGCCAGGCAGTGTATATCAGTGATTGTCATTGATTGTTGACAGAAAAAAAATGCAGCATGGTGTGAAAAGTGTTTTGTTTGTATCCATCATTCTGGTAGTTTTAGGCTACATTCACATGGTGGAAAATGATGAAGAATTTGAGGCAGGCATCCGCCTTAGATTCCTCTTCATTTTCTGCCCCCTTCTCCCTGCGGCAGAATGCCGAAGTAAAGCATCGCCCATTCAACCTAAGCTTTCCTCCTCTGATTCGGCCCAGATTATAGCACCATCATGGGAGAGCCTCGGGCAGTGGACTATGCTACTACATCAGCTACATAACCTGCAAGAAGGTGCAATTCCAAGAATACAATTGGAGACCTAATCATGGCAGAATCTGCAGCTGATTTAGGGGTGGAATCACACAGTATAAATCCCCTTAGCGCCCCCACTGTGCCTCCCTACACAGTACAAAGCCCCGTAGTCTTCCCGAACTAGTTAGTGACATTAACCCCTTCTCTCTATTTGACCACCAAGGAAGGTTAAATTCGTATGAAATATTTTTTGGATTGATATCTGAGTGTCATCTGTGGTTTTCACTGACCCATACAATGAAATAAATAGATAGAGCCACAATTACAGATCTGCTCTATCATTTGTGATTCTTCAATTCGGTCTGGAAAAACTATAGCTGTGTGCTTTGGTCCAATGGAATGCATATCTTTGTGCTTTGATCTGCAATTGTGGATCCGGAGTGGACCTTTACTAAAAGTAGTTCAGTATACTGGTTTATAAGGTTGACTGTTGCTGCCAGAGCCATATTTGAAAATTCTTTCTTTTGTGTGAAGAATACATATAAACCTGTAAAGTGCAACAGTATACTAAGTCTTAATATTCTGTCCCCTGTGGTAGTCTATAGTGAATATTGGCAAATTATGTTTAGTCAGGCTAATGCCCCATGTTGCGGTAACATCTTTTTTTGGTGCAGTTTTTTGAGCCAAAGCCAAGATTGGCCTTTAAATAAATGGAGAATAAAGAGAAATCTATTACACTTCTACCTTTTGATCAATCCACTTTTGGCTTTGGCTCAAACAACCGCAGCAAGATCTGCAACAAAAAAAGCTGCGTTTCCACAATGTGGGGCTTTAGGGAGGGTTCACACGGTGTAAAGTGCCGCGTGATGTGGCACGTAGACGCCACGTGACCTTTTGCGGGCCGTACACGCTCCCATTGAGCGGGGAACGTATGCGCCGCGCTAGTTTGCAGCCGTGATTTTGCGGCCGCAAACTAGCGTGGCGCATACGATCCCCGCTCCCATTGAAATCAATGGGAGCGTGTACGGCTCGCAAAGGCTCCCGCGGCGTAGGCATGCCACATCACGCGGCACGTTACACCGTGTGAACCCTCCCTTAGCCTCAATCAGTTTCTATGCTTAGTAAGTCTCTTTACCTTAGTAAATCTTTTTACTGTGTGTAAGGACAAAAGGAAACCATTATACTGTGTGCTGGACATGAAGGGAGTCATTATACTGTTATGCAGCAGACTTGCCATCAACTAAACTTTACCTTCTACAATTGCAGCCCTGTGGATGAGATTTCTACAGATCTAAAGCTGCAGTGCTTTTAGGCTGAGCCCCCATGTTGTGGAAATGCAGCTTTTTGTGTTGCAGAATTTGCTGGCTTTTTTGAGCCAGAAGCAATGATGTTTTCCTCCACGAACTTTCTGTTACAATTATACCTATGGGGAAACCACCGGTGTTTCCTTAGGTATAATTGACATGCTGCGATTTCCAAAAGCACGTTTCTGCCGTTGGCAAATCACGGTGTTTCCGTCATGTGGGGCTTTAACCTTAAACCTACAATATGTCAATTAATGCTACAAGTCTCACCCAGTCTTCAGCTTTTATTATTGTCAAACATTGACAGCTACGGAAGACATACAGTAGCTTTTACACACTGCCACCATATGAATTGTGCTGCAAAGGGGCCCTATCACCTAAGAGCCCTCACAAACTTGAATCCGGCTCTAGTGATGGGGAGTATCAACTCTCATTGCACTGAATGGTGCAGGCAGAAGATGGTATAGGGGTCTGAATGGCAAGAGTAGTACTCCGGGGAGCAGAAAGTCATCCCCAAGTGCATCAACTGCATAAAACTTCAAAGTTATTTTTCTGCAAATCTACAAAAGTGACATACATAACAAAGGTATTTTGTATAGGTAATAGTTCATGCTTGGGGAGGTGATAGACTCCCTTTATTAAAGATCTTTTATAAACCAAAAATGGCAAAAAATGTTTGATTTTGTGACTTTTTGCTGCATGTAACATTTTTATGCCTCGCTGGACTGTGGCTGTTGATATCAAGGAAGAGTTTGAAGACAATGCGCTAGAAATGTTGCTACCTTATATATGAACACAAGCGGGTAGTTACTAGGGGAGATGAAATTAATTGGAGTCAAGAGAGTACATGACACTTTTTGTATTGGATGTCTACAATATTTTTGAATATGACGCATGGATATTCTAGAAATTGCTATAAACTGCCTAAAAACAATTCATTGTGATGTGGGACATACAGAGCTGCTATAACGGCAGCAATAACATATAGAGCTATTATATCAGTTTTCTAGCAAGCATGACAAGGGTGAGTGTGAGCATACTATACTATACTATACTATACTATACTATACTATACTATACTTGTCATTACATGTAGCAGAAGTGAACAAAGAGGAGGCTTTCTTTGTATTACAGGTAGGCCACATTCACTCAAGAGTTTGCAGTACGAGAGGCGAACATACTGGTAAGATAGGCTATAGCATACTAGTAAGATAAGTTATAACATACTGGAAAGATAAGTTATAATACACATTTCCACTATTTCATCAATTATTGCAAACACATTGGGGGAGATTTATCATGGGGGAAATTTCTAAATCAGTGTGAAGTCTGAAGTTTAGGTTGATGTAATGTACACAAATTTATGAAATATTGCACAATATGTGATGAATTTGGTGCATCCATAAGTCTAATACTTCTGTTCTGTTACCTTATTTTGGTCACCGACTCACTTAAGCAGGCTAATTATACTCACTGCCTCGCATAGTTTTCAAAAGGGGACAAGTATAATAGAAATAGTCCAAAAATGTACAATGAGTTCAAGAAATATGACTTGAGCTTTATTCAACCTTAGGCTCAGGCCCTATGTTTTGGAAATTTTGCTATGATTTTTTAAGCCAAAGTTTAACAGAAGGGAAACGTCTGTGGCCAACAACACACTCATTATATGGCGTCCCAGCGAGCCGCTGAGATACTGGAACAATCACGGGCACAGCGCGAGGAATGAGTTCAGCAGAAGGCCAGCTTAACAGCTGCCAAAACACCGGAGCAGGCGCCAACAACACGCTAATTATATGGCATCCCAGCGAACTGCTGAGATGCCGGAACAATCATGGGCACAGTGCAAGGAACGAGTTTGGCGGCAGGCAAGCTTGACAGCTGCTGAAACACTGGAGCAGCTGTCAACGCCAACAACAGGCTCATTATATGGCGTCCCAGCAAGCTGCTGAGATGCTGGGACAATCACAGGCACGGCATGAGGAACAAGTTCAGCAGCAGGACAGCTTAAGAGCTGCCGAAACACTGGAGCAGGCAAACCATCGACAGTAGCAATTTGCTGAATAAAATTTGCTGAATATAGGTGGATCATCGACACCAACAACACGCAGACGAAGTTATGGGCAGAGACTTAGTTAATAATAAACCGTAGTATTAAGGGTATGTTCATGTGTAAGAATTTGGGGGTATAATTGTTTTCAATGAGAGGCAGAAATTGCAGCAGGACACTGAAAGAAGGTGCATCCTGCTCGATCTTGCCGCGGATTCTTCGGCTAAAGACTCCACACTGTTTAGGCTCATCCATCTGGGTCTAATCAGCAGTGGAAAGCCGCAATGGAATGCCAATATCCTCTTCATTTTTTTTCCATGTGGACCTACCCTAATATAATATAAACAAAGCAATAAATATATAAATTAGAAAATAGCCGCAGTCTTCAATGCATAGAGAAGGAAGAATCACCAGGCTATTTCCCAGGTAAGTATAACTTCAGCACTGTCATCTTGTAAAAATATTACATATTTCATACCTATTCAAGGCTTCTTAATCATATTTTGTAGAATGGGAAGAAATCCACGCACACACGGGGAGAACATACAAACTCTTTGCAGATGTTGTTCCTGGTGGGAATTGAACCCAATACTCCAGCACTGCAAGGCTGCAGTGTTAACCACTGAGCCACCATGTTGCCCCTACAACACATTTATTAATGTTGTCTGACTCTTTTTTGAAATGTTAGGGATGCCAAAAGGGCAGGAAAAAATAAAAATAAAAAAATTACTCGCTTTTTTCCAGGACTCAATTTCCAATGGCGGCAGCTTTGGACTTCTATATACAAATCCCTGGCTGACGTCAGTAATAACATCCCATTTGTGCTCGATGACTGCAACCAATCACAGGCCTCATCACTGACTTATTCCCAGAGCGTACTACACAAAAAATGGCTGTGCGCATGTGCAGTCGGCTCTTCCCAAGGCCCAATGGCAGAGCCGACTGTGCATGCTTAAAAGTTTGAAGCATTGGGGATGCCTCCAGTGCTGTTTGAGGGATGGGGACGAACTCCAGTGCTGCGAGAGAACTCATTTGCATTCATAAGAAAACCAGGATTTCTACCGAACGGTGGCATGGAGAAGACATCTAAAGGTAGGAGAAGGATAGCTTTTCTTAAGGTTATTCCTATGTGTTAGGGAGAAAAAATGCCATTTTAATGATAGGATCCCTTTAAAGCAGGTACCCATTAAGAGATGAGTAAAACAACCATATTATACATTAAAAAAAAAAAAAGGTCAGAGTTGTTTTAACTGTTTTTCGAACACTTTTTGATATTTCCTGCGCCCTACCTGAAGCGTTTTTTTTTCTTCTGGGAACTAAACCAAGTAATAGGTGGTGTCAAGTTAGACTAGATAATCTAAAGCAGGGGTGTCCAAACTTTTTGCAAAGAGGGCCAGATTTGGTTAGGTGAAAATGTGTGGGGGCCTACCATTCAGCCTGACATTCTTTTAACCATTAACATTAAATGCAAATAAATGATTTCTTTACATTTTTATTACAAATGGCATGCTTTTCATTTCTTCATATAGAACACAAATAAATCTAAACAAGTTTTTAACAAAATCACTCTGGCTTTCATATTTGAAGACCTCACCTCAAAAGACTAAACAAATAACTTTCCTGCACTAAGGTGAAGGGTGATACTGAGATCTCAATTGCAGTAAATAGGCCAGGTCTGTCTCAAAAATTAGCCTCCATCACTGCCCCCACACAATATAATGGCCACTGTATTGGGGGGACCAGTAAAGTGCCCACTCTATCAGGGGGGGATGGTTCCCCCTATAGCAGTGTTGGGTCATTACTTAACTGTCTGCTCCATGGTCCCACTTTGTCTCCTTGATTCAGTCGCACTGTAGTGACCTCATGTATGCCAGGAGCAGGACTAAGCAGAAGGTGCTGGAGAGCATACAGATAAGTATTGGTACTGGTCTATAAATCAGGGAGTGGTAGAGCAGGAAGCCTGTGGCCTGTCAGCAGCGCCACTTCTCTCCAGTTCTTCTGAGACAGTTTTAACAACCGGATTGGCAGAACCAGGGAGAACTAAGCTGCATTCATTTTCTACTCTCCACTCCTGCTCGTGACCTCCTCTTCTCTCTTTAGCCTTCAATGGGCTCTGTGCGCCACACATCAGGTAGCGATGATGTAATGTGCAGTGCATGATGGTTCCCTGGAGGCTGAAGAGGGGAGAGGAAGCCACTAGAAGCGGGGAGAGGTAAGTTAATAGGGGCTGTTACCGGATCTCCATTGCCTATTAAAAAAGCAGTTGGCTCGTGTAGGACCCCTAAAGGTACTGAACTCATCGGGGGAATTCAATGGTACCCCAGAGGGCCAGTCTGAGCCTTCTGTGGTCAATAGTGCCGGCAGGCCACATATTATTGATTTTATAACAAAGGCTGCGGGCCGGTGTAAATTTGAACAAGGGAGGTAATTGGTCCCCGGGCCGGACTTTGGACATGCCTGGTTTAAAGATATGCCAGATCTGTCTTGTGGCATTAAGCACTTTGATAATTTTGGCACAGTTTAGTCAAAAGGTTCTACTCCTTTGCTGGCTCTGACCACTTAATAATTCTGGTGCATCTCAGGAGGTCCCATGCATTAGAATAGAAATTGATGGTTTCCAGGGATAACTATAATTTTCTGACACAAGTTATAGTAAATAGTTATAGTCTGTCGGGCCAAAGTGTCTCTGTTTAGTCCTTGTTTCCAGCACTCTCTTTTAGCATGTGTAGTGGAAAATGGCAAAAAACCCACACATTTTTTAGTGCAGAAATGGCATATATCTAGAATTGCAACTTTTACCATGCCTTGCACAACAAAAAACTTTTATGCAAGACATGATAAATTTTATACAACAAAACAGGGATACAGGGAAGGGAAAACACAGCCCAAGAAAAAAACGCAGCAATGTGAAAAGGACCTTTTGAGGGTCCTAGATGGGTCTCAGTGGAGGAGTGAATATGTTTGGATGACCTGTGACGTCACTTCATTGTACTCTTCCATACCACATCCAGTGGCCTTGGAGGCGCTGTCATTTCACCTATCCAAATTTTCTAATTTTTCATCCACACTTTGCGAATATGTTCTTAGAGTGGTAGATTATTTACTTTCCCATAATTATTTTATGTTTAATAAAGAATTTTTCATTCAGACATGTGGGGCGCCAATGGGGGCGAAGTTCTCGCCCTCATTGGCGAACCTCGTCATGGCATATTGGGAAGGCATTTATATTTACAGTACACATAACCCTTTTGGATGGTCACTGGTGTGGTTTGGAAGATATATTGATGACATCTTGATTATTTGGGGAGACAGTATAACCAAAATACCGGATTTCATCTCTTACATCAATAACAACAATCTTAATTTAAGATTTACATATCATGTGGAGGTTAGTGACATCAATTTTCTTGATGTCACCCTGATTGGCAATAAAGATACAGGCATTATCTCCACTGATATGTATAGAAAACCTATGTCAGGGAATACCCTTTTACATGCAGGGAGTCAACATCCCAGGCATACTATTAACTCATTGCCAGTTGGCGAATTTATCAGGGCCAGGAGAACTTGTACGGAAGAAACATCGTACAAAAGTAATATTGTTGCTATGGAACAGAGATTTCGAGAACGTGGATATCCACAGTGGACTCTGGATAGAGCCAAAAACATCATTTCACAGATTGACAGGAAATCTCTGTTGTCTTCAAAACAAATATCCAAAAGGAAGTCTAACAACATCAATAAGAGGAAGGTATACTTTTCGACTGTATATAGTAGTAATTATAAACAAATTACGAATATAGTCACAAAGTATTTACCTATTCTCAATCAAGATGAGATCCTCAGATCGATATTATCTGAAAAATGTCAATTTATCTCGAAAAGGGGCAAGACACTTGGAAATTTTCTTTCTCCAAGTGTCTATACAAATGATCCAAAACCCAGTACTACATGGATGCACCTGTTAGGTTTCCATAAATGCGGTACTAGTCGTTGTAATGTGTGCAAGTATACGGAAAAAACCTCGTTTTTCAAGAATTCGAGCGGAAATAAGCAATATGATATCAGATATTTTCTTAACTGCTCTAGCTCTTACGTGGTGTACATGATATCTTGCACCACTTGCAACCTTAAGTATATAGGTTGCACCACACGTACTTTGAAAACGAGGATCTCGGAACATTTGTACAGCATTACCAATAGCAACTGTACCAAAAGTACGGGAGTCTCGCAACATTTTATCCATAAACATGGTGGTAGTGTTGCGAGTTTCCGTTTTCCTTTTTCCTTTATAGTTTATTTATGTTTCACTCTTTTGATATTTTGTTTTTTTGAAGTCCATTCTTTATTACAAATGAATCTATACATAGAGTATCATTATCTAGCGGGTTTTATTTATATATGTTTTAGGTGTGTTTCTTTGTATACGTCATCACGGGTCTTTGCAATTATGTGAAGTACTTACACATGATTTTCAGGATATATAAGAACCAGTGGATTTTTTTAAACACTAGACTACGAATAAGAACTTTTGTTCGAAACGCGTCAGTCCCTTTGTTTTTTCCGCTATGCATTATATCCAGTCTTCCCATTGGACAGTTATTATTTTTAAATGTGTATCTCAATAAAGAAGAAATATTTTTAAGGAAGAGAATTGCTGGATTATCCTTTTTGGTCGGTTTTCCTATCATGATAAATTTTAGGCTGAAACCCCACGTTGCGGAAACACTACTTTTTTTTGTTGAAGATTTTGCTGCATCTTTATGAGGCAAAGCCAGGAGTGTCTACAAAAGAAATGGGAGATATATAGGAAGTATTTATACCTCTACCTTCTGCTCAGTCCACGCCTGACTTTGGCTCAAAAAAACTACAACAAAATCTGTAACAACAACAAAAAAAGCTTCGTTTGGCCAGGGCCCCATGGGACATAAATGCAACGATTTGCCTACTGTGTAACTGCTGTGGGAAGAATTACGGTATTTTACAGTCAGGGCAAAGTGGATGGGATTCTAGCGAATCACATGCCCGCTTTGTGGTAAAAACCATGGGGCGAACATACTGTGATTTCCAAAACCAGCATGTTTCTGGAAATTGCAGCATATCAATCATACCTATGGAAACACCAGCAGTTTCCCTATAGGTATAATTGTAACAGAAAGAAACAGAAGAAACCTCTACAAACTTTCAGTCTAAAGTGCTGTGAGAAGAATCGCAATGCGTTGCCGCCACAGTTTTTCCCGCAGCCCATTTTTGCTGCGGGACGTCCCATAGGGCCTTAGCCTTTTTGCAACATGGGGTCTCCACCTAAGAAAGTATTAATAAGTCTGCCCCACTGTAATAAACATTCTCCTTTGGGTAATATACATCATTCTCTATGTGGCAATTTAGATCATGATTTGTATAGGAAAGTGTAAGGATGAATTCACACATGATATAAATACTGCATATTTTTGCTGAGTAAAATTTCCACCTCAGAAAATTACTTCAAGGTAAAAAATTACTGAATAATAAATGAATATTTGATGTATAATCTTTGAATCTGAATGCTTTTGCTGTGTACGTTATATGAAATACAAATTTTGCATATGAAATTTCTTCATAAACTGCAAAAAAACAGCAACAAAAAAATACAACAAAATCCATAGGTAAAAATCTGCATGACTGCATGATTCCTATAATCTGCTGATGGTATTTTAGTCCAGGTTGTGAGGCTTTTTAATGCATAAATTCAACTTATTAGTGATATATGAGATGGGAATATATACAGTATAAATCCTGAGATACAATGGGAAGGGTTTTCTGTACTGTTATTGATTATTGTTGGCTGAAAAACACTTAAAATATTATCCTTATTTAAGTAACTCTAAAATACACATAAAATTGAACCGCCAGCATCAAAAGAATAAGTTTCAAATATAATAATAATAATAATAATAATAATAATAATAATAATAATAATAATAATAATTGGTATCACCATACTGCAAATGAGTGCTAAAGCATAATGTAGATCATGTAGTAAGACTCCTAGTATGGGGTCAAAATATGGGATGGTTTGCATTTGTTTTTTAATCGTAATATTAGTTGGTGAAATACTTTACATAAAAGCAACTACTATATATATATATATATATATATATATATATATATATATATATATATATATATATTCTATTGCTTGTTTCAATGCACTGTTTTATTGTTCTACAAGAAACAAATAGCATATATAGTATGATTTTTTTTATGTGTTTTTGCATTAGATTGCAATCCAATTGCAATCAGTTAAGAAATTTTTACTTTTAGTGATTTTCTACTATTAATACTAATGCTAATTGAAATTTTTTATATATATATATATATATATATATATATATGTGTGTGTGTGTCTATCTATCTATATGCAAATATATATATATATATATATATATATATATATATATATATATATATATGTGTGTGTGTATAGCGAGAGAGAGAGGGAGATTGTATAAATACATAAGAGATCAAGCTAAATAAAGCTGAGGATGTAATGTAAACTGATACACTTCCTTTGTGTTTTTTTTTTTTTTAATTAACCTAAATATGTCACAGAAATAATGAACTACCATATCCATATAGATAATTCATAAAGTATTGCAGTGATGATTACTATAATAATTCCAGCAATAATAGTCATAGTAGTAATAATAATAGCCACATACAAGGTGTATACTAAGGCAGAGAGGCAGCCTGTAGTGTTACTGAGATGCAGGAAGTTTCTTGTGGTTTGGGCAGCAGTAGGGCAGATGCCAGTGACTGGGGTTTTGGTTGCATGTGGGGACATCTTGTGATGTGTTCTAGAACAGGACATGATCTCACATGGGGAGAAGAGCCCTTTAGTTCCTTAATCATTTCACGGTTCCTTCGGAGGGTTTTTTCTCCCTCTCCTAAAACGTTTAGTCTCAGCTCAGTGATCAGCTGTAAAGAGCACGACAGGGAGCGGAAGGCTTGAATTATCCCAGGCTGCCAGGAGCCCCCAGGCCACAACTCACACAAAAACTACCAACTTTTTTTTCACTCTCTCCTCATCAACAAGTCGTGAGCCATCAGAATGGAGCTAGACAAGAACTACCCGGCTCCCAGGACTGCCAGGGCAGGTACAGCACCACAATCTATCTACACTGATGGAATAATTGCATGTCCCATATATATATATATATATATATATATATATATATATATATATATATATATATATGTATATATTACTCATTCGTCTAATAATATATAGCAGTAGCGATGCTGGGTGTAGCAATATTATAAAGTGTAATAATTAGATTATTAAATATACACTTACAAATTCTATTTATTTTTCCTACCATCTGATCCTATAAATGAATATAGATCGGATGTATTCGTTTATGGTATTTTTTAATGATCCCATAGAGTGTCATAAATAATATAAGCGCTAGAATTCTTTGTGGATGAAGCCGCATCGGCAGTGGTTTTATATGTGACGATTTTGTTGTTGTTTGTTACGATATCGATCTCATCTGAATTGTGAGAATGTATCCATGCGGTTTGTTATTACATGGTAATATGGAGATATTAGCTGTTAGACGAATAGGCAATTTTTGGTAGGGTGGGAGCTATATACTGTGGAGGGAGAAGACATCTAACATGGAAGCGACTATATATATACATATATATATATATATATATATATATATATATATATATATATATATGTATAGCATGTGGTCGGCTTGCGGGGCTGGGAGCAGACAGCTCACACTCGTGTCATTCCCGGCTGATCGATGTCTCACTTTATTAGTCTAATCGCGTGAATAATCGTTTAATCGATAAACAATTTCATACATGTACAAGGTGAAGGCTTAAATACAAGAAAGGGAAAGTGGCCCCACTAGATTTCCTCTCTTGTCTTCTATTGATTAGTTGGGGCTGAGGCTAATGGGAGGCCATTACTGCGGGGGATGCCATAGAGAAAGACTGGGAACCTACCTGCAGGGAACATACCAACATACCTTGACATGTATGATATGTATCATCAGTGTGTCATACCTGGATGTGCGGACACTATATCATCACTACTCATGTCCTACACTATTATATTTAATAGAAACCAAATGAAAACCTTCTATAATAATATTATTTTACAGTGAACAAAGGAAATTCGGATCCGATATATATATATATATATATATATATATATATATATATATATTGCGCATTGGACTGCTTGCTGGCATCTTTAGCGTGCTTTCACACCATGTGACATCTTCCCTTTATAAAGGTCATTGCTTTTGTGCCCGTATTCTCTTTCGTCACATACACATTTATTTTCATTTCATGTTTTCTTTCCATTTTTATACATTTTTTCCACTTATACAGTAACGCACAAAGCAAAAAAAATCTTGTTTGCCTCCTGACATTATTCTATATTATTTCTATTTCATATATGTGAATAATGAAAGCTGCTTCCTAATTCATATTTAACACTTCTGCTGCTCTGAGGGGTTAACCGAGCCTGTGTGACTGCCAAATAAACATTATGCGATTTGTACAATATAGTCTTTATTATCTATCTATCTATCTATCTATCTATCTATCTATCTATCTATCTATCTATCTATCTATCTATCTATCACTCTATTTGTATCTCTCTCTGTATTTGTATCTATCTATCTATCTATCTATCTATCTATCTATCTATCTATCTATCTATCTATCTATCTATCTATCTATCTATCTTTATTCACAGTCATAGCCTATTATTTTCTGTGCATCCATCTGCTGCTCCCCGGTGTCCTCATTTTCATAGACAGACAGACATAGGGCAACAACATTAATATTAGACCCAGCAGGTGGTCTATTAATTTCTCCAGGCTGGCCAATTGCAGCAGAGGATCTATAAATTGCATTAACCTCTCAAAAATGGCATTATTATTGTTTGCTACACTCATTTTTCCATAATTGTTATCATTAACCTTCATGGGGTTATTCCAGTGAACCGTAAGATTTGTAGTCTAATTTACCACAAATATTTCCTTACAGTGTAATATTCTGTTATATTGGGTAAATAATAAACACACAGCATATATATATATATATATATATATATATATATATATATATATATATTTGTGTGTGCATATGTACAGCTATTTATTCCACGTGTATATTTACAGTATATATATATGTGCAAGCCTTATATATATATATATATATATATATATAAATATATATATAAATATATATATATATATATTTATATATAAATATATATATATATATATATATATATATATATATATATATATATATATATATCTGAGGCTTGCACATTGGGTCCAGTACATCTAATTAACCGATTGATATCCATATCATCCTTTTTCTAGAAGTTTATTCCATAGAGCAGATTTCTTATCTCCCAGCCCATGCTTGCTGTATTTAGTGAAGTTCCCCTTACACAGTAAAGTACCAGAGGTCGTAGTGAGTGAGTAAGAGCTGTGTAGTGAGTATTACACAGTGGCCCATAGCATGTCATGACAATATGGTGAGTGACAGGGCACATAGAGTATAGAGAGATGGCGGAGGAGGCGCTTTACCCCTCTGTGACCCGTGAAATAATCTATACAATTGTTTACTCTTAGTCCTGATCACACTGTCAAACACTCCATTGTACAACACACGTGGGATACACACTTATTACTACACCATGCCCTCTCCTCTGTAGAGTGCCACTCATCTGCCTCATCATATCCTGACAATCAGGGCTCAAGTGGCTCTACACATACTACAAGTCTACCTTCTCCTTCCCATCATTCCTCTCCCCTGCACATATACATCTTATACCCCTTGTGCTGTGTCATATGGGATGGATTGAAAGGTTTCCCTCTCTAAACCCACAGAAAATGCAATGGAAACATTAGTAACCTGCAATCTGCACTCCAGACAGTTTATGACATCATACAGCAATTAATCCTTTCTGCTTGTCTGTTCAAGATCTTCCATTAGTTTTGATAAATATTCTGTAGCAAAGCTAAAACTAAATAAATTAACAAAATGAAGGCGACCTATTGATATCAAATCCTAGGCTTATTGCCTGAACAACATTAAATAAAGTATCATAAAAGTATAAAACTGTTTTGGACATGCCTGTGACATAATTTCACAATAGTTAAAAAACCTTCAAAACTAATTTGGTTTAATTACAAAATAAAAATTCCATAAAAGTTCTCTATGTCTAAGGCCCTAGGTGGTGGAGACAGAGCATTTTTATATTGTAAGCTCTTGTGAGCAGGGCTCTCAGCCCCATTGTGTGAAGTGACTATTTCTTTGTACTGTATCTTTGTCTGTACTTGAACTGTACAAATTGCACAGTTCTGCAGAATATGTTAGCGCTATATAAATAAAATGTATTATTATTATTATTATTATTATTATTACTATTACTAATATTATTATTATTTTATTTTTTTAGTGCAGATGTTGCTGCTTTTTGAGCCAAAGTCCAGCTTGAAATATAAATGAAGCTCTTATACTTTGCACATTCATTTGTGTTAAATACACAGCTGACTTTGGCAAAAAAAACCCCCAAAAAAACATCAAAATCTGCAACATAAATGCTCTGTTTCCACCACGTGGGGCCTTAGCCTAATTCTCTACACATATCACACAGTACTATAAAGATGTTGTAGATGATACACTATTTACTTTGGCTCTGTTGTGACCATACCTAGCAACTGGATTCTTATCTGATATTCTATACAGCTGACATATTCAACACTTTAGTAGAGAGAACACACTGAAACACACTTGTGCTAAGGTCACAGAACACCACTCAGTCACCATTACTAAGTAATGTGGGAGAAAACCCACATGGACAAGGGAAGAATGTGAAAAGAGCACATAGATGTTGTCTTGGTTGGATTTAATCCTTTTGCCCCTTCAATGCTAAGCATTGCTAGTGTGCTTTCTCTAATACTGGATATTACAAGGCACAGTGTCTACTCACTAGTAAAGGCTTTCATCTTTACCAAAAATATATAGTTATTTACTGTCACTGTCAATATCTGTAATGAAATGTTTGCTCTGTCTATGCAGATTAAGCTGAATATGGATTAGATAACATCATGTGTATCTTGTGTTTTAACACCCTATGAACATATTGAAGTTCAGATTTCAGTTTCTTAGTCACATAATTGGAAATCAGTCAATTTTTTCAGGATATGAGTGATCGCTTTATAAGGTTGTGGTCACACATGGCAGACTTTTTGTAGAAAATCCGCTCCATACTGTACACTTAAATAGGATTGCTTCTGCAACATTTACATACATTTTTACAGATCCCATTCAAATGAATAGGACAGTCACAGAAATATCTGCAATAAATCTGCCATGTTATATTACAATCTAGATGCATTGTTTTAATGTCAAGTGTCTCGATATCCTTGCAGCATAAGATAATGAGAGAGAGATAATCCTTTAATAGTCCCACCATGGGGAAACTATAATACTCTACATTTATATTATATTATATATTATATATTTCTATATTAAATAGATCATTTGGCTATACTATATCAGATCATACATATATGTCATTCTGCTATTAAATAGAAATGAACACTCTCATTCATTCATTCATTCATTCATTCAGGTGCAGCATCAATTCATTTCCAATCACTTGCCCTACAATATTTTTATTTAGATGACTGATGTATATGGAAATGGCCCTGCCTTGTTTTAAGACTTGTACATTTCCATATTTGCTCACCCCAGTTACATGTCTGTGAACATTGCATGTTGGAGAAATGTTGTGTGCAAATAGCCAGTGATAAACTAGGTAAAATTATAGAGGATTTTACCCAGTGAGTATTGCTATAAACCGGCGAGAATGTGAAAGCCTATGATCCAATATTATCATTATTATAGTAAAATATCTGACATGTTATTATCATACGATAGTAGTATGGAAATGATCATGGGGGGGATGATGTAAACCTGAATGATGGAAACCGTGTTTCATTTCCCATCCTGCACAATACCTTGTACAATGTACATTCTGACAATTGCCTATTTGTCTGTGTTAGATACAGATTGGATTAATTGCTACCTTCAGAATATTTCCTTTAATCTGCCAATTTTACAAAGTACTTCACATATTTTGTATATTGTGTCAATTAGATAGACTGGATTTTCTTCCCAGGGCAAGTTGCTTGTTGAACCCATAGGATTTACAGATGAGCTGTTTCTCCATATCCATCGGCTTGTTGTGTACTTCTACCATATCAAGTATGGAAAAACATGGATAAGCAGTATTTTGTTAATATTTTTAAAGCCTACTGATAATAAAATATCCAAATAAGATTTCAGGTAATCCCAGTTTTTCATGTTTAAGCCTTTAGTATATTTGATTTATAGTTTTACAGATGTGGTGTTCACTAGTTTCCAAGCTGGTTGGGGATTTAAAGCTTAGACCGATAAAAGGCTGAATACTTGATAACAATAAAACATGGCTTCTGTGCAATATTAAAAGATTCTTAAAGTAGTAGTGTAATCATTGTAAGGCGTGAGTAGTTATTGGAGAGATACAATTGCTTTGGCTGGCTGGATAGAGTTCTCAGTTCTCTTATGTCATGCTGATATTAAGCATTGCACTGGCATTTACTGATGGGGCATGTGTGGCAGTTGTTTTAGCTAAGGTTTTTCTAGCAACATATGGACTCCAGCTTCAACAGATTTTCCTCTGTTCAGGTTTGTGATTTAACTTTACAAAACTAACCTCAAAGTAGTGGTGTCTGACATACGTTTCTACAGATCATTAAACCTGAAAACTCCAGGGTGATCACCTTCAAGGGAGCTGCTATCAGGACATTCCTAGTAGACAAATCGGGTTTTGCTTCACAGCAGTTCATAGCAGCAAGTGATTTTGGGCCTACAGTGTATTCATTGTAGTGTAACAAGAAGTGGAATGAGTGCAACCATGGTACCTGAAAAGCCATGCAAAGTTATTTAGGACCATGTTTAAGGGTTTAAGGGTTAGATAGGACAAGGTACAATTCAGTACCTTCAGTCGCCCTGTTCCTGCCAAAGCCTAAATATATTAAAAATCTGAAATTCAAATGTCATCACCCCTAGGCGAGACATAGAAATAGGAGATCAAGTAGCTAGATCCTGTGTTGCTTGTCTAGGGCCTGTAGTGTAGAATTCTTCTTTAGACAGTCACTGGTTAACTTCTTTCCGTGACTGACATGTAGGTGCTCTGAATGGTTAATATAATCTATGGGTGATGTGTTACAGTTCTACAGTTTTGTCAGTCATGGGAAGAAAATCAGAAATGACCTCATTTTCTCACCTTTCCAAGTCAACGGTGACAGCTAAACCAAATGCGAACCTTAAGTAGGACCCTACAAATAACACAATAAATCTAAACTTCTTGCACATTGAATATGACCCATTATTGGAGTATGTAATTCAGTTTAACTCCTGTGACTTTTCTCTTTTCTTGTGTTGGTAGCTTTCAGAGTTTCGTGTATGTAATTTATTGCACATGTAACATATAGACTGGGTTTAGGATCCTTTTCTTGATTTTCTAAGGACATCACTATATCTTGTTCTTAGTGTATTCTTTTCTTTGTAAGGATGAGACATAGGAATTCATAAAGTTGCGCCTTGTCAGTCGACATTCTAAAGCTAAACTTCATACTGGTCATAAAGGCTACTAGAATGTCCTTGTGCTGTATTAAAAGAGAATGAAGAAGGTGAAATTGTACAGGGAAATTGGAGACATTAAAGGTTCAAAGAAAATGCTGAGGGTAGCAAAATATTAAAAATTTAGAAAGAATTTGACAAGCTATGTAGGAAATTGTAAACTTTGTTGGATAATTTCTAGATCTTTAAAGTTGATGTGAAGCACGGAAACCAAGAGAAACCAGGCAAAAGGGTTGCTTATAGATTTTGGCGGAAGTAAAACCGAGCATAACTATGGGCAGAAAGGATACGATGTCTTTTTAAGGAGATTGCCTTTGTAGGTGTCCAGATTCCTTATGAGTTAAAGAGAAAATTATTTAATTAAAATGTAATATTACATTTTAATACTTTAATTAAATGTAAAAATAAGAACATAAAGTAGACTTGAAATATTGAGTATGTCTAACTGAACAGTGAACAGTAATGCTACCCTTGCTAAACACCCACTCTATCCAAGGTCAAGCCAAGCACAGAAACGTGTATAGGAGAAGAGAATAGTCTAAAAATGGAAATGTAATATCAATTACCTTCCATGTTCATAGATTAGCTTCATTCTATTTAAATACATTGCTAACAACATTTTAACTATATAACTAAATATGGTGTTTAGACATTATTAGAGTTCTACAAGGTTGATTATGACCTTCTAGTTTTTAGTGGAACGTGCTGTACTGGGGTCTATTTTGCTTTATAGAGGACCTGTCACCAGGTGTGATAAGTCCAATGGCATACATCATCTGATAGACATTGTAATCCAGAGCATTTTTGTGTTTGATTATCCAAATGTGTTCAGCTATTCTACAGATATAAACCCCTTATAGCATTGATGCAAATTAGGGTATACTAGCCAAGTGAGTAGTGACACTGGGGTTTCCCTCTCAGGTCAGAGTCTCTGTGTAACATATGTCATCCAGTGGTATCACCCTCTTGTCTGGTATATATAATTGGCATCAGCTCTAAAAGGACTTATATCTTTGGAATGGCTGAATGGGATTTAATATACAAAACACATGTCACTGGTTTATAAAACCTGGTAAAAGATCCATTTTACAGAGTACTTCAAAGTTTGTGCTTAGAACAAGGCCTAAAGGAGTGGAACATGATATAGGGATTTAAAGAGAAGCTATAATATAAATATAGCAGTATACTAAGAAGCACAACATAATTAAAATCAATATGAAGCCTGAAACAAATTAGATTTGGCCATAGAAAGACATGTCATATTGTATAACTTATTATGTATTCAGTAACAATCAGTATGGTGGTGGAATGAAATGTCCAACTTAGAGTATATTGGGGATTTGGTTGCCAGAGGTTAAATATATGTACAAATATAAATAGTAAGGATGCTCGGTACTTAAAAATGAGTAAAGTTCCATTTACACAACCCAGTGCAGAGGCTGATGAGCCACATGGGGAGGAAAGATCTCTACTGTCACCATTCCTTTCCCATACACTTTCACTGATTGTCTGGAGCATATTTCTGTTTATACAGAGTGGTATGCTGCCAACAATTGAGCCTCTTTTATATGGCATGGGAGATGAAATCAGCTGACAATTAAGTGTTTGCTATATCAGATGTGTTCACATGTGGCAGTTTTGGTGCAGAAATATATGTCTCATATATCTGAATGTGGCAATAAATCTGACATTTACATAGCATGTATGAACATTGCCTTCCTTGCTGACAACAGCAGTTATTGTATAGCTAGGAGTTTTCTTGTACTACACTTATTAACCCTTAGGCCACATCCACATGCCTGAGTTTCAGCAGTGAAACTTGGTCCATGTATTTGCCAAATGTGCTGGCCTGAACATCATGCCGGGAGAGGGACTCCTAGCATTATAGTTATCATTGATGCGAGGAGTCCCAGTGACTGTCCACTAGTGATTATAGTACAGAACACTATGTTACTGTGAGGCAGGGATTCCTCGCATCATAGATAGCTATACTGCTATCCCTCTCCTGACATGATATTCAAGCTGGTAGATCCAGCGCACACACAAGGACTGAGTTTCATGGGTGAAAGTCAGTCGTGTGAATTTGGGGTTACAGGGCACAGCCTACTCCCTGCATCCAAAAGCTCTAATTTTTAATTTTCCATTTACATAGTTGTATGAGGACTTGCTTTTTGCAATATGTAGTTTTTATAGATACCATTTTTGGGAATTCAAAATGTTTTGATACTTTTTTTGCAGTCTATGTCAAATTCTCTATGTAGCTATGGCTGCAATACAATATCTGCATCCGTGCCAGTACCAAAGAACAAATAGAAAGTGAAAGTGACCACCCACATGCCGAGTTTCATTTAACCATGCCAGCATGCGAGTGATTAAATGTCAGTGATTAGAGACCCAGCAGATACTGCGCCTGCTCTGGCGACCTGGCGCCTATTATTGATCAGTGACTTTTTAACTACTTGGTATAAATTGTGATAAAAATATGATGTTATATAATATATACATATAGCTTGAGGATGGTATCCTACAGCTACACAAAATGTTCCCATCCAAGGTGTGTTACTTCCTTTAGATGCAATGTTCCATAGCAACTATGGCACCATAGTGGCTAGACAGAGAGAAAAGTGTCCTTCTCTGAGTCTATTGGTGTCCCTACCAAGGTTCGAAAGAAATCCCATGGACCTCACATTTGGGTACGACTACCTAGCTGTGTTAGATGCAGAGCCAATTTGGATGTCCATCAGTTTTATACTGTCAGGCATAATGGACAATAATGTAGTATATTATGGGAGCCATTACGGACCAAAAATGCAATAATAATAAAAATTGAATAAAAATGTATAAAAAAGTTGCTGCTAATGTAATGGGCATCACCTTTGCATCACTGATGACCCATACTAGAATTACTTTTTTTTAATTATTTCTTTAAAAAAATAAAAAATAAAAGAATCAATAAGTTACTTGTACCCCAAAATAGTACAAATGAATAGTACAGTTTATCCCACATGAATCAAGCCCTCATTTATAGTAATATGATAAAGTCATGGCATTCCGAATGCAGCCACAGGTAAACGTAGAAACGTGCAACTGTTAGAAGTTAGCACTAACTGATGAATGTAGATGAAAATACCAGTGACCTGGTTCAGTTTGTGGCATGAAGTTTCTTCACCCATAAACGTCTGCATTTAATGCACTTGACTGCATTTAACAGCCATACATTAAAATAGACATACTCTAGGTTCACACTTGAGGTTGCATTTCTGTTCTTCAGGTCCACTTGGAAACCCAAACCCAATTTGCTTACAAACTCTTTTGGGAGGCTTTTTATGGAGGCATTATTTGAGGCAGATTAAGCGTCAAAATCAGGACCAAAAAATCTGACCCTTATATGGTCTGATGGGATTTCCGCCTGAAGAATTTGAATAGAAAAGTCCTGCTCTGCATTTTTCAAGCAGATTGGGGATGGAATCCGGTCGCAGGTGTGAGCCCAGCTTTAACAACCCTAACATTAAAACTTCTTTAGGCTAAGGCCCCACAGGCTGTATCCGCAGCACTAAAGCGCTGCGGGAAGAACAGCAGCGTGAACGCATTGCAGTTCTTTCCGCAGCGCTTTTAAGAGAAAGTTCACTGAGTTTTCCTCTGCGGACTTTCTCTTAACATCATATCTAGGGGACAGCCACCGGCGTTTCCGTAGATATAATTGACATGCTGCGATTTGCAAAGAAGCAGCGGCTTTGCAAATCGCAGCGTGTCCGCACTGCGATCTTTTCCACAAAGTGAGGATGGGATTTGCATGAATCCCATCCACTTTGCCTGCACTGTACCCGCGATTTTTCTTGCAGCGTCTCCACTGCGGGCAAATCGCGGCGTTATCGTCCCGTGTGGCCCTGGCCTTAGTTGCAATGCTGCAAAGCCAGTTCCCCATTTAGTACTATCATTTTGAGCTTGTCCTGGTTATTGAAAGCATCAACAGCATAACACATGCAACATCATGTGCCCATATACTATCTAAGAACTGGTGACCAATGGTGCACATTTGGCTAACAAAAGATTAACCATGTAATCAGGAAAACTGTATTCAATAATTTTCCTTAGGTTGAAAATAACTACAGGGCTTGATCTATGAGCTATACTGCTGCAGTGCATTCTATATGCTAAAAATTGGCAATATAAAATTGGTATAGGTATATACAGTGGCGTAAATACCAGTGTAGCCGCAGTAACTGCTGCCACAGGGTCCAGGACCTTTTTTTTTTTTTAATAGACTGTTACTTGCTGGAGTAACCCGAGCAGGTATTGGGCCCTATTTACTTACCGAACCCTCTCCGGAACACAGCCATGGGCCCGCAAACCCCACAAACACTGTTATCATTATACTGTAGGGTCTTCAAATGTTTGTCTTGGAACCCAGCCATTCCTAGTACGCCACTGAGTATGTATAATCTGAATAAGAATGACTATAGTAATTATTATTGTGATTAAGAAAATCGTTACATTTACCTAGTTATTATTTATTCTAACTAGATTTTCAAGAAAAAGTGCCATTTTGAGATGCTTGTTTATTTTATGCTGCACACATTAAAATATCAAAGCTGTGATGCTACTATACTGTAATTGACTGTGTTCCATGCATATTTCTTCTTTCTGCACTTATGAAATATTTTAGCTGGAAATGAAAATACACATTGTAAATGCTATCTGCACAAAGCACACATTTACTTATTTATGGTAAATAAACACGTTCTTGGGAACCCTACTGTATGTACAAATACTGAAGATGTAGGACAGTGAAGGGAGCACAAAATATATTCAGGTCTTTGATGGGAAAGATCTTGAATTTCACAATTTTGTCAGAATATGGGAACTGTCATATAAACTTGTTCCATCATTGCTAAACATATATAAAGCAGTGGAAACAAATGAAATGTCAAAATCTGTACACGCATAGGATCAATAGTGAACTTTTATATGTTAAGCAATGCATGTAGAACTCCTCAGAATAGAATAACTCTGAATACTTAATTCGTTCTGTCAATGTAAAAGCTATGGAGAGAAACTTATATTGGATGGGAAACTTAACACAACATAAATCTTTCGTCCCTGCTTAATGCACTGAGATTGTCAAACATGGAAAGGGTTTTCTGTCCCCCAAATCAAATTTTCATATTGATGACCTATCCACAGGGTGATCTGTCAGGGTCTGACACCTGCACCCCACACAGATCATAAGTTGCCGGTTCTGGAAGCTGCTAGTGGATGGGTGGCACTGCCTACTTGAATAGGAGTGGCGCTGCTTGTACCACCTGTCCACTAGCAGCTTCTGGTACCCGGAGGCTTCCAAAACAGATGACCTGTGTGGAGTTTGAGTGTCGGACCCTGACATATCACATACTGATGACCTATTCTGTGGATAGGTCTTCAATAGGAAAATTTGATTTGGGATTGGAAAACCCCTTTAATCTTTTAAAGCCAAGAGACAATATTAGCAGACCAGTGTACAGTCCAATAAGGTTTACCGTAGGGAACTTAGCCACATGGGTTAAAGTATTTCTACAACCACTGCCTTCCTGTACCCATCTTTTCTTTAATGGGGTCCCCCACTTTTGACTTTTCCTATGGGCCACATGATTTGTATGTACTCTACTGCTTGTTGCAAAAAAGCAGGTACACACGTTAGATAGCTGTTGGCTAAATGCTTATTCATCTGACTGCCATGTTTTCCCTTCACCTCCTTTAATAAAATACAGTCCTATGAAAAAGTTTGGGCACCCCTATTAATCTTAATCATTTTTTGTTCTAAATATTTTGGTGTTTGCAACAGCCATTTCAGTTTGATATATCTAATAACTGATGGACACAGTAATATTTCAGGATTGAAATGAGGTTTATTGTACTAACAGAAAATGTGCAATATGCATTAAACCAAAATTTGACCGGTGCAAAAGTATGGGCACCCTTATCATTTTATTGATTTGAATTCCCCTAACTACTTTTTACTGACTTACTGAAGCACAAAATTGGTTTTGTAACCTCAGTGAGCTTTGAACTTCATAGCCAGATGTATCCAATCATAAGAAAAGGTATTTAAGGTGGCCAATTGCAAGTTGATCTCCTATTTGAATCTCCTCTGAAGAGTGGCATCATGGGCTACTCAAAACAACTCTCAAATGATCTGAAAACAAAGATTGTTCAACATAGTTGTTCAGGGGAAGGATACAAAAAGTTGTCTCAGAGATTTAACCTGTCAGTTTCCACTGTGAGGAACATAGTAAGGAAATGGAAGAGCACAGGGACAGTTCTTGTTAAGCCCAGAAGTGGCAGGCCAAGAAAAATATCAGAAAGACAGAGAAGAAGAATGGTGAGAACAGTCAAGGACAATCCACAGACCACCTCCAAAGAGCTGCAGCATCATCTTGCTGCAGATGGTGTCACTGTGCATCGGTCAACTATACAGCGCACTTTGCACAAATAGAAGCTGTATGGGAGAGTGATGAGAAAGAAGCCGTTTCTGCACGTACGCCACAAATAGAGTTGCCTGAGGTATGAAAAAGCACATTTGGACAAGGCAGCTTCATTTTGGAAACAAAAATTGAGTTGTTTGGTTATAAAAAAAGGCGTTATGCATGGCGTCCAAAAAGAAACAGCATTCCAAGAAAAACACATGCTACCCACTGTAAAATTTGGTGGAGGTTCCATCATGCTTTGGGGCTGTGTGGCCAATGCCGGCATCGGGAATCTTGTTAAAGTTGAGAGTCGCATGGATTCCACTCAGTATCAGCAGATTCTTGAGAATAATGTTCAAGAATCAGTGACGAAGTTGAAGTTACGCCGGGGATGGATATTTCAGCAAGACAATGATCCAAAACACCGCTCCAAATCCTCAGGCATTCATGCAGAGGAACAATTACAATGTTCTGGAATGGCCATCCCAGTCCCCAGACCTGAATATCATTGAACCTCTGTGGGATGATGTGAAGCGGGCTGTCCATGCTCGGCGACCATCTAACTTAACTGAACTTGAATTGTTTGTCCAAAATACCTTTATCCAGGATCCAGGAACTGATTAAAAGCTACAGGAAGCGACTAGAGGCTGTTATCTTTGCAAAAGGAGGATCTACTAAATATTAATGTCACTTTTCTGTTGAGGTGCCCATACTTTTGCACCGGTCAAATTTTGGTTTAATGCATATTGCACATTTTCTGTTAGTACAATAAACCTCATTTAAATCCTGAAATATTACTGTGTCCATCAGTTATTAGATATATCAAACTGAAATGGCTGTTGCAAACACCAAAATATTTAGAACTAAAAATGATTAAGATTAATAGGGGTGCCCAAACTTTTTCATAGGACTGTATGTGCAGATGGCATAGCTCAGTTGAGAGTCCATGTGTTTTTTTTTTTCAATAGGGAATGACCGAATAAATAACTGCCAAAACTCCTGGATTGCCTTAAAATGGTAGCGCAGGACTTTGAAAACACGGTTACACGGCCATGCTGCAACTCGGTCTCATTCACTTTAATGGGACCATGATGTGGAGTTTTCATGTGACCAATGACTTTCTGAGAAGAAGAAAGCAGCCATGTTTCATTTGTCCCGTACAACTCCTTTAATCCAACATATCCAATTCTCACCTACCCTAGAAGATCATTGGCTGATCATAGCAAACTTGGCACATTGAAATTCCTTACATATAATGTACACAGGCATCTTAAAGGTCCATTTACACATTACTGGAGACTTGTCCATACTAAAATGGTCAAAAACAAAACAATATTCACTATTAGTATTTCTGTATGAAATGGGTATGTTTTGTTTGCATTTTTGTGAAGGAAGGTATACACTCACTGGCCACTTTATTAGGTACACCGTGCTAGTAACGGGTTGGACCCCCTTTTGCCTTCAGAACTGCCTCAATTCTTCATGGCATAGATTCAACAAGGTGCTGGAAGCATTCCTCAGAGATTTTGGTCCATATTGACATGATGGCATCACACAGTTGCCGCAGATTTGTCGGCTGCACATCCATGATGCGAATCTCCCATTCCACCACATCCCAAAGATGCTCTATTGGATTGAGATCTGGTGACTGTGGAGGCCATTGGAGTACAGTGAACTCATTGTCATGTTCAAGAAACCAGTCTGAGATGATTCCAGCTTTATGACATGGCGCATTATCCTGCTGAAAGTAGCCATCAGATGTTGGGTACATTGTGGTCATAAAGGGATGGACATGGTCAGCAACAATACTCAGGTAGGCTTTGGCGTTGCAACGATGCTCAATTGTTACCAAGGGGCCCAAAGAGTGCCAAGAAAATATTCCCCACACCATGAAACAACCACCACCAGCCTGAACCGTTGATACAAGGCAGGATGGATCCATGCTTTCATGTTGTTGACGCCAAATTCTGACCCTACCATCCGAATATTGCAGCAGAAATCGAGACTCATCAGACCAGGCAACGTTTTTCCAATCTTCAATTGTCCAATTTCGATGAGCTTGTGCAAATTGTAGCCTCAGTTTCCTGTTCTTAGCTGAAAGGAGTGGCACCCGGTGTGGTCTTCTGCTGCTGTAGCCCATCTGCCTCAAAGTTCGACGTACTGTGCGTTCAGAGATGCTCTTCTGGCTACCTTGGTTGTAACGGGTGGCTATTTGAGTCACTGTTGCCTTTCTATCAGCTCGAACCAGTCTGGCCATTCTCCTCTGACCTCTGGCATCAACAACGCATTTCCGCCCACAGAACTGCCGCTCACTGGATGTTTTTTCTTTTTCGGACCATTCTCTGTAAACCCTAGAGATGGTTGTGCGTGAAAATCCCAGTAGATCAGCAGTTTCTGAAATACTCAGACCAGCCCTTCTGGCACCAACAACCATGCCACGTTCAAAGGCACTCAAATCACCTTTCTTCCCCATACTGATGCTCGGTTTGAACTGCAGGAGATTGTCTTGACCATGTCTACATGCCTAAATGCACTGAGTTGCCGCCATGTGATTGGCTGATTAGAAATTAAGTGTTAATGAGCAGTTGGACAGGTGTACCTAATAAAGTGGCCGGTGAGTGTATATCCATAACCAGGGGCGTAACTACCGCCATAGCAGTGGAGGCAGCTGCCACAGGGCCTGGGACATTAGGGGCCCGGACCGTGACAGCTGCTACCACTGCTATCATTATACTCAGGGGTCTTTGCAGACCCCCGAGTATAATGATCGGCGGACCGGGAGAGGTAATGGAATGTAACAAACACAGTTACTTACCTCTCCACGATCCTGCCAGGCCTCCTTCCTTCTTGTCTAATGTCTCTGACGTCACATGACCCGGAACTGCATCCGACGTCATAGAACAAGGACGGCAGCAGAGAAGACAGCGTAGGAGCCGGGGACAGGTAAGAAACAGTAATTTTGTATGTTTTTATTCCCCCAGGTCTCCGATTATTATACTCTGGGGTCTGAAAAGACCCCAGAGTATTATAATTGTTTATGGGTGTCCACGATGGGCTATAATACTGTGTGCAGGGGCCACTATGTTGGATAATACTGTGTGCAGGGGCCACAAAGGGACATAATACTGTGTGCAGGGGCCACTATGGGGGATTATACTGTGTGCAGGGGCCACAAAGGGACATAATACTGTGTGCAGGGGCCACTATGGGGGATAATACTGTGTGCAGGGGCCACAAAGGGACATAATACTGTGTGCAGGGACCACTATGGGCTATAATACTGTGTGCAGGGGCCACTAAGGGACATAATACTGTGTGCAGGGGCCACTAATGGATATAATACTGTGTGCAGGGGCCACTAATGGATATAATACCGTGTGCAGGACTTACTAAGGGACATAATAGAGTGTGGAGGAGGGGGTCAGTCGAGGTCTTCGGCATCGGTGTCGGTTGGGGGGGGGCCATGTCAAAAGTTCGCCACGGGGCCACGCCATTCCTAGTTACGCCACTGTCCCTAACACAGCTTATCTAAGGGGAAAAGCAGAAATCCACGCTGTCTGATGCTGCTGCTTGGATCTGATCAGTCGATGCTGGCTTCACATATGTCCAGCAATAAATTTACATGACACCAGAACAGATCCTATTGTTTTCTTTTGGATTGTTTCTGACTATATGTAGATATGGATTCTGGATTGTCGCAAAATTATCATCAGGTGTATCATAAACATAAAATAACTTGGCAGAAAAAAAATAATACATGTGAACCCAGTCTATTATGTATACGCTGGGTCAAGTCAGAGTGACTTGCTCCATACAATCATGGGCAGCAATGTATGTTCTGAATTGTATTTCTGGAGCCACTATAGATGCCAGCAAAACATATCTACGGTTCAGCAGTTTAGCTGGTTGGATAAAAGTAATAGTTTGTAAAGTAATAGGAAGAAATCAGATCTTAGAGCGATGGGTAAGCATTACTGAACGTGAAAATGCAGATTAAAAAAAATAGGTGGTAAGTAATATATAATTATATTACCATTTTATCACAAGTGTTTTATATTAAAGGGGTAATCCATTTTCTAATATTGATGGCTTACCCTTAGCACCCCAGGCCCTCACAGACCATTGATTCTGGACGGCACCGCTCCTGGTAATGTTTATATGCTACGCTGCTCATTCGCCATACAAACTGTATTGCTGCACTCTTTAAGCAGCTACATAACTAGTAATAATTAGAGATGAGCAAGTACTGTTCGGATCAGCCGATCCGAACAGCACGCTCGCATAGAAATGAATGGATGTAGCCGGCACGCGGGGAGTTAAGCGGCCGGCCACCGTCAAAACGGAAGTACCAGGTGCATCCATTCATTTCTATGGGCTGATCCGAACAGTACTCGCTCATCTCTAGTAATAATAGAAGGGGCAATGCTAAGCTAAGACATGCCCACTCGCTGCTAATTTACATCTGGAGTCAGGGGTGTGTGGGTGGGGACCTGACACATCATATGTCCACCTTCACAGGCCAATTGAATTATTGTATCTGTCTATTTATTTATTTATTTAGTTTACACCTATTAATTATTATTACTCTTATTTGTATAGTGACCATATATTCTGTAGCTCTTTATAGTCAATGCATGAAAAATGAAGCAACTTTGCAGTATGTCTTTAAGGGGTTCTTTCACCAGAACTCAGCATCAACCAGAGAGATGGGTTAGAGTCACCTGAATCAAACTGTATTTTCCCCTTGTGAATCAGTACCCTTATTGCTGAGATATTGCCTTTTTTTGACAATATGAAAATGAGCTCTCTAGAGCAACAAGGGTGTTGCCATTGCTCCAGAGAGGTAAGTGACAATGTCCTTATTGCTTCAAACAACTCATTTGTATATTGACATAAATGAGAGACCAATTCACAAGGGGAAAACACTGTTTGATTCAGGTGACCCTTGCCTATCTATCTGCAGGGTTCAAATGTTAGGCCAGGTTCACATCTGCGTTTGAGGAGTCTGCTTGAGGACTCCCCAAACGGAATACTGAATGCATTACAAAGCGGTGAGCAATGAAAGCACACAAACCCTGTAGACTACAATGAGTTCCGTGTGTTTTCCATGCAGTGCCCGCACGAATCATGCGGAGAGTAAAGTAGTGCTTGCAGTACTTTTCTCTCCGCATGACTCGTGTGGACACCGTGCAGAAAACACACGGACTCCATTATAGTCCACAGGGCCATGTGCTTTCAGTGCTCACTGCTTTTTAATGTGTTCGGTATTCCATTTGGGGGGTCCCCAAGCAGACTCCAAGAAACGGAATTCCGAACGCAGATGTTAACCAGGCATTAGGTTGGCGTGATAGACTCCATTTAAGGGCTTGTTCACATCTACTCCGTTCTGCAGGTTTCCATTTCCTGCACAAAACAGGGGCAGGAGACAGAAACCTGCCAGCATGTTTCAATCCCATTCGTTTCAATGGGCTTCATAAGTCTCTGTCCGTGTGCGCCGGTGAGCATTTTATGCGCTCCGTGGCAAAACCGTTTTTTTTTTAAAACCGGACACAGAGTCGGACATGCAGTACTCTGCAGAAGACGGAAACCTGAAAACAGAGTTCAGGCGCTGGTGGGAACCCAGCGTAAGCTGCTCATACCTATGAGACAAAAGTCACCTGGAATGAATGATTTTTGACACTTTGCGTGAAAACTTTTTAAAATTAAGACTATTTGTAACGTTACTTAAGCATATCTCCGATTATAAATACACTTCATAAAAAACAGATCATCCTATTAATATTATAAATGTGAAAGTTTGTGAGTTTGGATGTTTGTGGGTTTGTGTGTTTGGATGTTTGGATGTTTGGATGTTTGTTCCTCAATCACGCAAAACCTGCTCGACCGATTTGGCTGAAATTTTCCACAAACATAGTCACTACACTCGATTGCGCAATAGGCTACTGTTCGTCACAACAGCGCACATACGTTTGTGCCAGGACCCCTACAAAACCCAAACTCACACCACCATCTCTGCAATCTCACACACTTTGGACCATAGCAAGCCACAAAATTCATATTGCCCTCTACAGCCTCGCCCCTAACCCCACACAATCTCATATACATATACTTTACCACTTTGCCCCTCACCTTAACGATACTCCAGGAGGCGCTCTTTAACGCTCCGGAGCAGCCATGTTTGCCGACCCCCACCGCTCTGACAATCCGCGACACCGCCCACCCATGTCAATACCCCTAGGAAGTCTAATAAATGCAAAAAAAAGTTTAAAAAAAAGTAAAAAAAATATAAAAACAAATAAAAAGGATTAAAAATTCAAATCACCCCCCTTTCCCTAGAACACATATAAAAGTAGTTAAAACTGTGAAACACATACATGTTAGGTATCCCCGCTTCCAAAATCGCCCGCTCTACAAAGCTATACAAATATTTTTCCTGTTCGGTAAACGCCGTAGTGGGAAAAATGGTCAAAAGTGCCAAACCGCCGTTTTTTCACTCTTTTGATTCTGATAAAAATTTGAATAAAAAGTGATCAAAGCAATAACATTTCCCGAAAATGGTAGAACTAAAAAGTACTCCCAACCCCGCCAAAAAAAACGCCCTATACACCCCCATACATGAACGTATAAAAAAATTACGGCTGTCGGAATATGACGACTTTTCAAAAAAAAATGTTTGAACACAGTTTTGGATTTTTTTAAGGGGTCAAAATGTAAATAAAACCATATAAATTTGGTATCCCCGGAATCGTAACGAAACACAGAATACAGGGGACATGTGATTTTGGTTGCACACTGAACACCGTAAAACCAAAGCCCCTAAGAAAGTCGCAGAAATGCATTTTTTTTGTCAAATCCACCCCATTCAGAATTTTTTCCCTGCTTCCCAGTACATTATATAGAATAATTAATGGTGGCATCATGAAGAAAAATTTGTCCCAAGAAAAATTAAGACCTCATATGACTCTGGGAGCGGAGAAATAAAAAAGTTATGGGGTTTAGAAGGAGGGGAGTCAAAAATGAAAAACCAAAATCAAAATATGCCATCGACGGGAAGGGGTTAACTTCAAATACCTCTGTCCCAACGTCACTATGTAACGTTTCTCACAACACCGTATAGCAGCTCAAATACAAATTACATCCAACACAAAAGTCTCACGTATTCTCTGAATTACAGAAAAAACAAGATACAAAGTTACATTTCGTATCCCATACCTTATACACAGTACGAAAACCTTACCCACACCTGTATATACCCACTTCTACAATCACCGTAGACGCAGTCGCGGGTACCAGCTAGTGTGTATATAAAATAAGCTTTGTAACATATCTTATGTCTAATAGGACCTACCATGTCCAGTCTCACAGAAATCTATGGTGAGGAGGAGGCAGCTGTTGTCTTGGTAATTGATGTACTGCCTCATTCTGTGCAGTGGTAGAGCTTTATCTTACAAGATATATTGGAATTAAAATTATTGTCTTAGGCTAAGTTAACATCTGTGCTGGAGTCTCCACAGAAATCGGTGGAGAGCAAAGTCCTACACAGAGGACTTTTCTCTCTGCTGGTTTTAATATCAAAATGCTAGATACACGAAATACACCCGGAGGACCCCATTATAGTCTATGGGGTCTGTACTCAGGTAACTGCTGTTTTAGCATCCTGGCTCTCTGTTGCTCGTGTCCCCGGCAGACTTGAACGACAGCAAGACATGCGTAGATGTGAACCTAGCCTACATCTTGAAGCAGAGCTTAGCAACTACAGTATGTGTGAACATTCAAGCATATGGGAAATTTAATGAAACAAAGAGCCTGATACGTGAAGTCTTTGCTTTGCATCTAAGTTCAAAGTCTTAAAGGACCTGTTGCTAATGTCTTAGTCATAACTATCACAGAACACTTTCAGAGTCAGAGTTGTTGCGGTGACATGAGTGGAACCTATGCCATTTTATAGTCTTAGGCTAAGTTCACATGGGAGTTTTATTGGTCTGGAATTTGGCGTGGAGACTGCCTCAGATTCCGGACCAAAAAACGGCTATCCACGACTGGATGCCGGAGGGAGTGACAAGCCGCGGTCTCCCGCAGATGATTCTGCCACAGAAGATAGGGCACGTCGCTTCTTTTTTGCTAAAGCGGAACAAACCTGCTCGCAGAAAAACGAAATGTCCAGCTCCCATTGAATTAACTAGGAAGCGTTATCTTAATCCGGAATTTGGCGCGGAATCCACGCCAAATTCCGTACCAAAATCTGACGTGAGAACTTAGCCTAAGCTGGTTTTCTCATCTAAATCCACTGATCAGCCATAACATTAAAAAATTAAGGGGGCATTCACACGATATAACGCGGTGTTGATTCTGACATAAACTCATATCAGAATCAGCACTGCAAAACAGAATCCCATTGACTTCAATGGATTCCGTTTAGCACACGTAACACATTGAAATCAATGGGAGGCTTTTTAACCCATTGATTTCAATGTGTTACGCCCACTAAACAGAACCCATTGAAGTCAATGGGATTCTGTTTTGCAGCACTGATTCTGACACGAGTTTACGTGTCAGAATCAACGTCGCATTACATCGTTTGAATGCCCCCTTAATTTTTTTATGTTATGGCTGATCAGTGTATTTAGATGAGAAAACCAGCTTAGGCTAAATCCACATGTGGCTGGTCTGCTACAGGATGCCCACAGAGAACCCTCCTGTGCCACAAAGCAAAAGCAGTTGAAATTGGCTTTTTTTTTTTTTACAGGTTTTATTTGCAGAAGGTTAATCTTTGGCGCAAACTCCAACCCCTTGCGATATACAATAATCACGTTGCAGAAACGCAGCTTTTTTTTTGTTGCAGTTTTTGTTGCGTTTTTTTTTTTTTTTGGCTTTGGCTCAAAAAACCACAACAAAATCTGCAACCAAAAAAGCTACATTTCCGCAACATGGGGCCTTAGCCTAAGGGTAAGTTCTCACAGGGTTTTTTGGTCAGGATTTTGAGGCCCTATCTACCTCAAAATCCTGACCAAAAAGACAGCTCCTATTGAAATCAATGGGAGTCAGTCAGTTCTTTTTTCCGGGAGCCGTTTGTTCCGGTTCCCGGAAAAAGAAATGAGATGCTCATCCTTTAGGTGATTTCGTCTCGTGTCATCCGCCTGAAGACACTCCCTCAGGTTTCGCCTCTGCCGCAGGTTCCAGAACAAAAAACCCTGTATGAACTTACCCTAAAACCCATTCCCAGGTTTAAATTCCATACACACCCTGCTGAAAACAAATCAAATCGAATATTAGTAAGGTTTGCCTGTAGTTTCATAAGGAACTCTACTGTGGGGTCCCCAACATGGATGTTGGTCTGAAGACTGAACATTATAAATATTTGTGAGACAAATCTCGCAACGGTCACCCAGCACTACCCATGGTGCAAAACTGCATGTTTTTTTTTAGCAGTGTGTTGATGAGATTTAAACCTAGTAATGGGATTGAACTGGTACTATATATTGCAATGGGTTAGCAAACAGCGATTCCACTAGTGACTAACCTGCTGTGACTACTCTATGTGTAGCCCTGACCATAAGAGAGCTTTCACATGGAGTAAACACGTTCAGAGTGATCGACGTAAAACAGAATCCCATTTACTTCAATGTGTAGCGCACGTAAGACTGAACCCATTGAAGTCAATGGGATTCTGTTTTACACCACTCACTCTGAACGCGTTTACGTGTCAGAATGAGCAGAGCGTTAACTCCACGTGAAAGCTCCCTAAGAGGTTTTTATGCTAAGATGTTTTCTTCTGTCTATTACCAAATAAAGAAAGCAGTGCCTCCAGCAGTATGTGCTTGAAAGTAGCAATCCCAAAACTCAATCCTATAAGTCAGTGTCTGAGCCTATAGACAGGCCTTGGAACATTTTTCTTACTTATATAGCGCCATCATATTCTACAGTGCTTTACAGAGACTACATGACTAGGTTGTAAGCAATAGCTACAAACCAAGGTAGGAATATTTACCAAATACAGTGCAACATACGCCGAACAATATATATCACAAAAAACACACCAAAATGGGAATGTAAAGGCACACAAACAATAAATATTGTACCATATGGCTATTTAGATAATAAAATATTAGATAATAAAAGCAAAAATTTAAATACAAAGTACTTTATCCTGAACGTAGAATGTATATAATGTATAGTTCTGGTTTATTTCATAGCAAGTACCAACTTGTGAAATATTCAGCATTGGTTGATGTTGGAGAACTTTCTGCTTATTGTATACAGTTCTTATTCATAGTGCAGCCCTCATCTGTGCTGTTTCCTCAGTGTTATATAAGCAACGACTCCCTGACTGTTATTACTGCAATGAATAATAATAAGAGCTGCAGCCAAATCCAGGCTTCTGTGGGGTAATGATAACTGTGTGTGGGGGAAGGGGGAGAAAAAGTGATAGGGGAGCATGTGAACTGCATCTTGGGTACTGTGGCTTATAGGCACAAACCTCAATAGCAAAGAGGGCCTGGTCATCTAACATTGTAATACTGGTCTTGGGAATAATGTGAATCTCAATAATATATCTAACTCTAAAGAATAGCAAAAACCTTTGACTGCAGATAAAGCTTTTTTTTTTCAAAATGTTTTAATATTTAAAACCAAATGCCTATTTCTACACAATGTTTTTTTTGGAAATTCAGTATCAGCAAACTGAATAAGATTCTAGTTAATCATATCTACACATTGCGTAAAAAGAAGAGCTATTGAAAAGCTGCATTGTCGGTTTAAGAGACACCCAGACCTTGCACAGATCATGTGTTCTATCAGCCTCTGGCACCCGGAGGCATCGATGGCCACTGCTATACAACACCTGCGTGTCCATCGTATGACCATGGACTGATTTTTGGAAGTAAGCAGAATGAATGACAGCAAGCAGAGATCTAGAAAACCGTGAGGAAATTAATACAAATAATAAATTTGGAAATTGTATATACTTTCATCATACAAACTATTGGGACAACTAAGGAACAACCCCTTTAACAGAAAAATTGTCCAAACCTGCCAATTTCAGCAGGATTATCTTATATGTAAGGAGGCCTTAAGTATCTTATATGTGAAACTTATGAAACTTATGATACCTGATCCTTTATTCTCCTGGGACATAAAGTGTTATCAGAGGTATCTGGCCGGTATATATTCTCCTGCATGCTTGGCCAAATCAAAAAATCATATTCTTGAGGCAGTCAGGAGAAATATCTGTTGGCCAAAGAAGCATTTCAGCTATTGAAGGTGTCTGGGAACATCTAAACAACTGGAAATAATACCAATAACTACCTATCAGATTTCTGCTTCTATATTATCAAAGCGGCTGTAACAATAAAAGCCATGAGCAGATTTGCTAATGCTCTTGTCTGAACTACTGTGGATTTTAGACATAAAGTCCTAACAAGCTTCCATGGAGAACACCATTCCCCATTCCTCTTCATTATCAGGGTGGACTCAGGAGAAGGGTTGAGTGATTGGTATCGGGAAAGATCAGATCCGGATCAGTGATCGAGCAAATTCCACGATCGCGATCAGCTGGAAAATGATCAGAAATCGGATTTTAAAAACGATCCTGAAATCTCACGATCGGCTCAACCCTACTCAGGAGGAGTTGTATTGAATAATGTTCATAAAAGCCTTCTGCTGAAGTGATAGACCTCTATGGAAGATATAATACTAGGTGAACATAAACGCTGGCCATAAATGCTGTTAAGGAAAAAAAAGTTACATTGCAGTAAATGTAGATGGATGGTGCTCTCTCTTTGTCAATCACTCTATTACTGTTAATGTCTGTTACTTTATTCCTATGATGGTGTAAATTTACCCTTACATTGATGGCATACATACTCTTTGATCTATGGGTACTCTACCTCCAAGACCTTTGGTGATCATGGCTGCATTGCTTTGAGCACCATGTCACCTTCATTGTTTGCACAGGATTGCTCATCTGCATTGGCAGCTATATCTATTCAGTTGTTGAGTAGAAAGGGCTACAGTATCAGACATAGCAATCCCTGAAGATAGATCATCAATGATAAATTGATAATCCCATGAATCTTTTTTTATACCAAAATGAATGAAATTGTGTTCATGGATGTTTCAAGGTAAGGCCTCAGGTTGCAGAAATGCTGCTTTTTTGTTGCAGATTTTGCTTCAGTTTTTTTGAACCAAAACCAAAAATGGCTACAAAAGGAATAGGAAATATATAGGAAGTTCTTAGGCTTCTACATTTTGCCCAATTCACTTCTGACTTTGGCTCAAAGAACCACAACAACAAAAAAAATTGTGTTTCCACAATGTGGGGCTTCAGTCATAAAGTAATTTACAGTGTTTCAAGCATAAAAACACCTTTATCAACTGTGGGGAATCGCTCAGGTAGATGCTCAGTAGCAGTGAAGAAACAGGGACACAGACACTGGGTTGCACACAAGTTCAGGCTTTATTCACTTGCAGTGCATTAACTGCCTTTGCAAAGGCACAAATAAACAAAACAAAAGCCTTTTCGGCTGAGAACTAACTAAACATAAGCAAATTGTTGCCTGACTATCCAGGAGCCTGTCTACCAGACTTCCGCCTTGGCAACAACAACGGGTGGCACAGTACCTGGTCTGGACAGGTCAGCTCTGTCAGTGTGGTGCCACACTTCCCAGTCCTCACACACAGACTATATCAGGCCTTAATTACATGGCTGACCTCCCTGGTGTGGGTCTTACCATACACCCTTTAGGTACCTGGCTGGAATATACCTGTCCTTCCAGACCACACCCTTCACTCTCACACAACATTATTTGCTTCCATTTGTCCCAATAGATCATCTGCTAATATTCACTACTGGTGGAGGGCTCTAGGCTCTTTCCCTTTCTGACAATATAGTCCTTCCTATTTCCCCTGCAGAATAGTCTTTATAGCTATGCAGCCAGAAGATCTGGTCTTTTGCCTACAAGCAGGGCTTAAAGCTATTCTACTGCCTACTCTGCAGTGAATAGAGGATAACTATACAGAGACCTGGGTGTGAGGAGAATGACTGAGCATGTGTGTCCACCATGTCAGTTCATTAGGTGGACATGCATATTGCTCTACACCATAAGCACCAGTTGGTGCCATACACTGTAGGTGAATGTCATATGTCTTCATTAGATAATTTTTACCAGCATGCAAATTTCAGATATTGCTCATTGTTATGATCTATACAATGAATGTAATGTAATGTAATGATGGAGCAACCCCTTGAAAGTCCTGTAAAATCCCATTAAGATACCTGAAAATATATTCATAAGCCTTTAATTCTATCATGAAAATAATTTATCCCATTCTTGTTTTGTAAATGTTTCTGCAACAATGTTTTTTCTATGAGCTTTTTTGTATTTTTGCATAAAAATGTTTACAAAATTCAAATGAATTACTGCTTGTTGGTAAACAGTCAAGACAAACAGAAATGGCTGAAGATTTGGCGCATTTCCCTGGGCGCTGATTAGTAATCTGTGCAGTGATTTGTAATCACTTCCTGTTATATTAACTCTAGTAGAGCGCAAGGAGGAAAAATGAGAGGCAGCATGGAATTCTTTATCTTGTGCCTTGCCTACCTTGACCTTCAACTAACAGTTTGGTATGAACACCCCCTAATGTCCGCTGCAGGAATTGCATGTCACAGTCAATAGCTTTGTGACAAGAAGTGTAGCCTTGGGCTCTAGAAGGCACATTGCAGCCAAAATTAAACCACATACCCCAAACACATAGGCAATAAAATCAACACTATCCTCTATAATCTCTGTAGTTTACCTACAATATGGAATATATGAAAAAACAAAAAAATGACAACAGACTAGAAAGCCAGTGGCAGTTTTGTGCTCTTCATCCTCTGTGTGTGTGTATGTGTGAGAGCGATGGAACATTTTAATGCATTCACTATATTACTATGGTTCTATAATTTTGGTATTTGATTAAATGTATAATGTGAATATCTAAACAACTATTTTTTTTTAACTAGTTTTACAGTACAATACCACAATCCCATTTATCTATAGGAAAGTATTGTATTATGAAAATCTAACACCATAACCATACAAAATAAGATTACTTTTTTCTGTATATATGAATGTAGACACATGATAATATTTTAATGTCTTGAGGAATAACCTTAGACATATAGAGAGAGAGAGAGAGAGAGAGAGAGAGAGAGAGAGAGAGAGAGAGATACAGCAAGCTAATAATAAATACTAAATACTTAAATATATAAATATAATGTTGATTATTACAGAAAATGGTTAAAGACTATAAACTATTATATCCCTGTATTTATAGTGGTATTTTGTCTGTCTAGTTAAACTGGCTTGGAGTATGCCAAAATCTTTATATACAGGTCAATTGATCATTAAATGTAACATACAACGTCTTCTATTATAAAGGATATTACAGACCTTGAATGGAAGAGGCACTAGCTGGTATACTGGGCACTAGCTAGCTTCTTATCCACTATTGAATAGAATATGAAGCTTGTCACCATAAAATACTGGTTATTTGTTGAATAATATGAAACATTGTATTGAGACTCTAATCTGCTTGTACTATGAAGTACATATATGTTCACACATTGTATGGATAGCATACACAGTAGAGATGTCCTGTGTAGCATGTGGTTATATGTTCACACCTTGTATGGATAACATATACAATATAGATGTCCTGTGTAGCATGTGCTTATATGTTCACACCTTGTATGAATAACATATACAGTAGAGATGTCCTGTGTAGCATGTGCTAATACGTACACACCTTGTATGGATAACATATACAATATAGATGTCCTGTGTAGCATGTGCTTATATGTTCACACCTTGTATGGATAACATATACAGTAGAGATGTCCTGTGTAGTATGTGCTAATAAGTACACATCTTGTATGGATAACATATACAGTAGAGATGTCCTGTATAGTATGTGCTTATATGTTCACACCTTGTATGGATAGCATGAACAGTAGGGATATCCTGTGTAGTATGTGGTTATATGTTCACACCTTGTATGGATAGCATATACAGTAGGGATGTCCTGTGTAGTATGTGGTTATGTGTTCACACCTTGTATGGATAGCATATACAGTATTGATATCTTTTGTAGCATGTGATGGCAATAAAATATTGTGATATTTCAGTTTCTGAGCTCAGGTTGGATCCCTGAAGAAGTGCGTTAACGCATGTGCTACTCGTGAATCAATAGTGGCTTCTTTTAAGACATTACTATGTCAAGTGTCTAAGAGGAAGTAGAAGAAGCTGTATGTTACCAGATGAGTCACAAGTGCCTCTTGGGTGGATATAGTGTGAGGTCTGTTTCCTGTAAAGAGCACTAATAACGTATTAATGGCACCAGAAGGGGGGGTCATAATGTGATTTACTGACTGTGGGTGAAAGCCGGAAACAAGGGGTGAAATTATAAAATGCTAAAATGATATAAAAATACTGAAGGAACATCCTCAGAGATTTCAGCTGTTGGACATATTTAATACGAGCAGCCTTACTTTTGTTCCCAGCACAAATAAAAACTTCGCAAATGGTAAAATAAAAGTAGCAGCTGTGAAAATGTAAAGTTATTGATCAAGATCAAATATTGCTATAGGTGTATATTCAGATATATAAAACACAACAGCAGAAAAATAAAATGTGATCTTAATATATAGAATGTTATATGGTTAGAATTTGTTCTTCCTACTGATGAATGGATATTGTTCTGTAAAAAAAAAATCGGCTTTTAAAAATTGGATAGATATTCACATTATATATTTGATGAAAACAAACACCAAAATCACAATAGGCTTAGTCATATAATAAATGCAGTGTTTTTTTTTAAAAAAATTATTTCAAAATCTTTTTTGCCATGTAAAGGTGCAGTTATTATTTCTCCAGTACCTTTCATTCTTATTATTTTGCTGGTCATTATTGCACCATCAATAAATTTAATATGGAACTAATCTCTTTGGACATGTCATAAGATGTGTTGTTTATGCATTATATGTCCTGTATATATAGAATACCCTCCAGTCTCATGACCCTGTATATAGGAGAGGATCGTCTTGTATGGGAATATAGTGTTTTTCCTTCCTATTATCACTAATCTTACAGTCACTTTCTTGGCACTTCGGCCATACTAAAAGCTGCTGGAGGAAACTAACAAGCTCATTCCTGGAGATATATATATATATATATATATATATATATATATATATATATATATATATATTAAAGGCGACACTCCGATTCAATGTGCCATTGGTATGAGTTACCATCCGATATGATGAGTATTGCAACGATCATTTATCAGGTTCATCGACTAAGTACAAGCTGGCCAGTATTTATCTCAAACTTGTCCATTTTTCTTGTATTCGTTAAAATAAATATAAAAAATAAGTATTCAATGTATAATTTAGATATTCATACGTTATAATAGGAAAGTGTAAAAATAATCTATATATTGTAATCTAATCAATGGTATATAGTATTATATACAGAATGGCATGCTTTCTATCTGATCTGTATATACTGAATATATATTGGCGTATACAGAATATCTAAGCATCTCTTCCCCTCTCTATGAGGGATATACCTTTCCAATCCACAGAAAACTATTAGTGGCGGCTATGAAGACAGCCCATGTGTATTTGATTCACTTAGACGTCTTGGCTGCGTACAATTTTCTAGTACTTGGTATCATGGGGATTTATTGTATGGTGAAGAAAAGGATAAAATGTATTGAAGTTTTGCACGCTTGGTTTGGGTTTTAGATTGCTAGGCACTTATTTGTAATTCACCATAGCAGCAGAGCACATCTGGGATTATGCAGCGTGCAGGTAAATATAGAGATTTGCTTCCCAGATCGGATGCTCTTTAGTCACCCCGTATTCTGGATCTATCTATCTAACACGATAGTGTATACATGTCCGTTCAGTTGGTTTAGTATAGGGCCAGTATGTGTATATATATATATATATATATATATATATATATATATATATATATATATATATATATATATATATATATATATAGAAAAAATGTATAACTATGCATCACAAATGCCAGCACAGAGAAGCGATCGATTAGGAGGGCAGTGTCCAGATATGATGTGGCGCAGCGCCCCCTCATTAGCACTGGCAGGGTGAGGAGATGTCATGGCGGCAGATCCTCTGTGATCCGGTCCCCGCACGTCTCTCGTTATTCCCCACATGGATAAACCGGGACTTGCGCTCTGATACACTCAACTTCTCCATACTTCGAGCCGTTTGTCAATGAACATGACGTCACGGGCCGAGGCTCTTTCTTTCTTCTCATTGGCGCGCTGTCAGCCAATGGGCAGCCTTTAGTGTCACGCCCTCTATGTTGAGCCAATCAGAGAGGAGAGCTGCCTACTATCCGCTTTAGTGAATGACAGTTGTTGGATGATTGACATGGCGCTTTTGCATCAGGCTCCGCCCCCTGCCGGCACAGCTTAGCCCCGAGCGCTGTCCACATGAAACAGGTCCTGAAAGCCGCAGCACACACGGCAGAGCTGAGCTGGAAGAGCAGCCGTAGCCATAGGGCAGAGCGGCACCGCACCACTACAGCACATCCCCTCACAGGAAGCCCTGCTCACTGACTGCACACAAGGAGCCATCACTGACCAGCAGGAAACTTTTCCTGTCTCCCACACGCACCGGAAGGGGGCTCTTGTCTGTAGCTGCCCCTGCCTGCTCTGGAATCCCTCTGGCTGGGGCTGGGGGCTTTCCAAGCAGCCACTACAGGTTATTTCTTTCATGTTTTTCATCGCCTATTATGATCGCCAAGGAGCTGGCTGACCAGTCAGTGGGCACAATGCCAGTCCTGTCTATGCTATAGGTCCAAGCAGTGGAGCAGTATTCCTCATACATGTGTCTGTATGGATGGACATAGAGTTACTACTCGTCATTGTCAAGTTTGCAGTGGATTATACAGCTGGAAATAAGTTAGTGGGATCGGGATTGACAGAGAACGGCACCTATAGATCACAATGCATACTGACTCTGCTATGAGGGACAGCTAGGAAGTGAGTGCACACTCCATGCTGGATTCTTCTCTTGTATCGCATGAAGTGGAAGTGCTGCTGACAGATCAGTAACCCGAGGAGTTAAGAACACCTTACCAGCCTATATCTGGGATCTGACCTGGGGCTGGCTCATTGTACTGGATCCAGCAGCCCATGTTCCAAGAATATTAGGAAGGAGATTACTACAGGCACAAGTCCCAGCTCCTTCTATCCCTGGATCGCTTCGATGGAAATACACTGTAAGCACGACCCGTTTGCAGCAATGCATAGTAAGTAGGCTGCTCGTTCACTTACCTGCCGTGCTGGCAGTGTCACTTACCTACCTGCCATAGTCTGTAGGCTCTGTACTGCCTGACGGAAAAGCTTCGCTATTAAACCTTATTGATACCAGTAAAGTACCAGTGTTATTAATAATTGCTAAATTTGCTCATAGAATTTGAGCCACATATATTGCATTTACAATCTATATGTATTATTATAATATTTTGTAATTAGTTCTACATTAATATGCGCTATTTTTGTTATTGTTAGTTTAATACAGTATTTGTGATGGGGATACACATTCCCTACATCTGTATCTATAGAGAGGTAGATAGGCATCTAGAACAATTGGCAACAATTACACTATCGTAATACACCATCGTCTAAAGGGACCTGCATTATCTTCTTCATATTACAACTAATATATACAATTACATTGACAATATATTTTAGAAATGCCCTACGTGGTTCAGTACGCGTTAGTAAAAAGTCTTAAGCAAACCATGTGCACTCTGTGTATCTGTGTATACAGGGATATGTATCTTATATACATGCATACAAGCTGTCACACATATATTACATTCCATAATACATAGACAAATATATATATATATAGTTAATTTAATAAATTAATTTTCTTAATTTTTTTGCTGAAACAATCTATTTTTTTTAATTATTTCCATTCTTCCTTCCTTTTGTCTACCCATAATATATATATATATATATATATATATATATATATATATATATATATATACACACACATATATATATATCCTGCAGTTAAGTGAAACTTTTCTTTTTCACCTGTGTAATGTAGTGAGACTTAGCCTCAGTGGTTTCCCTGAGTCCAGTCCGTTTGGAGCTGTATAGTACATCTGTATACACATATCTGCTTCTTTCTGGATGCGGCTTGTGTGCATGCTGTAGCCACAGGAAGCAACTGCAAAAGTTGTGTTCAGTGTCCGTGGCCAGAATACCAGACTAGAGAGTCACTCAAGCAACACATCCAACTGATAGCAGCGCATTTTATTTACATGGCCTTGTTGTCTTGCAAACCTTGCTGACATCACCCTGCAATGGAGCACATCAATACTTGCACTTTCTTCTGGATTGGGAAAAAAAATTCAATTCTGTAACAAATGTGAATCCTTCTTTAAACAAAGGAATGAAGTAGTAAAGGCTGTTATTACACAATGACCCAGAATTTAACCAGTCATCCTTAAAATACATGGAGGATTTTAACTCAGTAATATTATTTGTCCCCACGTTGTATATTAAATAGTTACAACACGTGGCGATATTGCCATATCGGACCATGCATGTAATGTATATTAGTATTAAGCTACTATTAGATTCATGAAAGTGGAAGATACAAGCAGAATCGGATTCAGCTGAGATAGTCAATAAACCTGGAAATATTCCCTGATATCCACCTAACAATAGCTGCACTTGGCACAGGCATCAAGCCTTAGCAGGGCAACTTGTAGAAAGGAAGCGGTTTATATAGTACAGTATTATTTATATGTATACTGGCAGGGAAAGTGCTATTAATGCAGTGTTTAAGTGTAGGTATCAAAGTGTGAAGGGGGCTGTGTTATACACAGAGGGGGCACTCTCGCTATGCTTTATTAGAAAGAGATACATCAACATTTACTGCTTCTTGCTCAGTGGCACATGGAAAGCCCCCTCCTTTGTACTCATGTGCTCATTCTGCACATTGCTAACCAGCTACAAGGTTTCATTAGTAGATAGATAGATAAATCGATAGATAGATATATAGATAGGTAGATAGATAAATACATATAGATCATGTTGCACACTGTTTATTTTTGTGTACCTTTTTTTTATTTTCTATTTATGTATTGAATAGATAGATAGATATTGCTAAATGTGATTACCTTTATTAATAATAGTTTTTAATTAATTTTTTTAAATAATAATTTATTTTATTTAATATTCTATAGACTTTACTTCAGATTTCATATTACCTAGAGTAGGTGGCTACTCTGCAAAGTGGAATTATATAGCAATATAATATATATTATATCTATATATATAATATATATATAATATATATATATATATATATATATATATATATATATATATATCAATACGATGAGTTAACTATGTTGCATCTATATCTTATGAATCAATGGCTCTTCTGTGCAATGAGAGCTAAATGTGAACTCTAATGGGAGTTTGTAACTAGGATTTTTATTAATTTATTTATTCATTTTTAAAAAAATAAAAGCATGTGTACAATGTGTTGTGCTCAAAAAGAAAATATACTAATCTAAAGTTTAGAAAAAGTATGAGTTAGTAATTCAATATGAAGAAGTAGCACTTTAGTATTGTTAATATTCCCCTGATAGAGACTTGGGCAAGGAGGACTAAGTACAATACTGTAATTGAATTATTACACTTTGCTTGATACCAATACATATATGCCCAATATGCTTGTCTACTGTCTAAGCATATGCCATTTTATAGTGTCATGTACCATATGCATCATTCTGAAGAGATAACAATAAACTGCTTGATGTCTTTAGGCGTATTATAATGTTTTTGTGAAATAAGGAACTGAAGTCATTTTAACGTATGGGTGAAATATTGAAACTTTTATTAATAATGATAACCAACATCATCCCTAGTATCACTGGGGTTTGCAATTCTTAAATAACTATATAATGTTAGTTTTTTAAGCAAAGATTTTTTTGTATCTCATAGTCAACAGATAAAGTCCATATTGAGTGATCCTCCTCCATTCGGATGGAACCAATCACTGGCAAACAAAGGGTCTCACATTTGATTTGTGCCCTCTGCCACAAGCAGGCACATCCCAACAGCTGTCATTGTTGTTTATATATTCGCTTTAGATTTCACTTCTAGTATATTAATCAAAATCTCTGTACTGTATCCAGCAGAGCAACTGCCACAGTGGAGGGGCCTTCTCATGGAAATATTGATTTTTACTTAATCACTTGATCATATAACCCTTTGCATCTTTATTTTTTGTCAATTTCAGTCACACATTAGGCTGAATACAAGCCTATTCAGATGATTGTGCACTAACTAGCAAAGTGATGGTTGCTTAGATTCCCTGTAGACTTTTGTTCAACCTTCTACATAGAGTTAAAATCAGATGCTATAAAGCAATAGCTTAAGATCAGTTATGTGTAGCTTTAACATCTCCATTATCAGAAAACTAGCTGCTGTGTATATATTTTTTATGCTTTGAAATGTATTAAAATGCAACATTTTTGTTCTTTTATTTACTAAGAAAGCATTTTCAATTGCTTCCTGCCAGATGAGTAAAATAGACTGCATAGTAATAATTGTCAGATCAGTTAGTAAAAAGATATAACTGGTTCTGTTTAGGTAGTTTGTATTGTATTTAATATGGAATAGAGCGTGATATAAAAAATACAACTTGGCCCATATATAATGTGACGATCAAAGAAAGACACAGATGACAAAAGTAGTACAGAAGTAAATTGAATCTAGATACGTATATGGTCAGACAGCAAAAAACATTGCAACTTTATAGGCAAGCTGCACTCCATTGGTCACACATGCCCTCTATATGAGACATTATAATATCACACAGTTGATCTTAAAATAAATACTGCTCTTTAAATAAATAAAGGAATACTATATAATAATAGCCACAGCATAGTCTTATTTTCACACAACACTGCACCCATTGGCTATTCTCTAGGGTAAGGCATAGAGCAGGACAAAGGGAGCATAAGCTAATGTCCTCAGCTTCTGATGGACCACCTGCACCAGAATGTGTCCTGGTTCCTCTTAAGCAGACGATACATTTCCCCCTATGATAAGGTTTTATTCTGAAACTACATTAATTAAGGCAGAAGGTTTAAGGCCATAGCTGGTTGTGGACACCCCCTCCTTATTTAAGCCCCTGGCCTTGTCCTTATTTCAGAAACAGCTATTTAAATGGCCACTATGCTGATTGAGTTCCTGTTTAATAGAAACTCTCACTGGTTTTGCATAAAATACGCTTCAATATTGAATCAACTCTAAACGCTATTAATCACACTTGATTAGTTTGTTTTAATGTGATTCACTGTGCAACATAGGTGAACCTTACATGATTAACGGCTGCAGATAATATCTTTCCCCAGCTGGGTCACTGTCTCATACTATACAATCTGCTGTGTGGCTCAGTGCGGGAGTTATGTTAAAGGTACAGACCTGCTTTCCCAGGCCAGTTATCTACCCAGGCTTCATTAAGATTTCTAAACATATCTACTTTTATTTTTTTCTAGGATACAAGCAGCATGGGCTCTCTGCTTGATTTGGTAAATGATTGGAAATAAACAGCAATAAATGCGAAAATATTCAAACATTGCTTGCATATATACGACCGCCAATGCTGTCATCAATAACATATAGAATTATTACTATGTTAGGCAAGTAATATAAGTGGTTGAAAACAATCTATTACTTTAGAAATTAGAATACATAATAATAAAAATAAAAATAGCAATATAAAGTTTTATAGTATTTATATACCACCGCCGTGTTACCTTCTCGTCAGGGGCGAGAACACAACAAATATGACCAAACAGATCAATTCTAAAAGATGTATCTAAAGAGCTGCCATTTTGAGCCCACAAGCTACAGAAACTGAGGCCTAAACCATAGAGCACATTGATCATTCTGGTCCACTTATGCTCTATGAAAATAATAAAAATAAAAACACAAATAAAAATTTTAATATAGATGCATCTTAGTGTTGACTTCTCACTGTTATTGTTGGACTATTAAGTACCCCTCCCCAAATACTGAAGAACTAGTGTACTCCCTCACCCATCAAATGGCATTACAAATGTCACACTACTTATGTGATCATATTCACCATAGTAAAGTAGTTGATATGTGATGCCCACTGGATTCTAATGTTATAATGCAATTTTCTTGTACTGTAAATGACAGTTTCTGTTAATATTTTATTGTTTTATACAATCTTAAAAATATTGAATTTCTATTTTATGTTTTTTTAAGAATCTAAGTTTCTTAATGTTGAGGACTGTTAGTTCAGTAAAGTAGTGGTTAGCTACAAGCTTCTCTGTCTTCACCTTTTGTATGTTGCCGTTATCAAGGTTCTATATATCTATATATATTTGCATGCTGTAGAAATACATACGTATATAAAATATAACCCTTTACCAGGCCTGCTTGGCACTCAAAGGTTTGCATTCCAGTTTTCTAAGGTCCCCACCTATTTGACACCAGTGTTTGAGAGGTAATGAAGCTAAGTAGAAATTAATGGTGTAAGCTGAATTTAAAACACTCTGGATAAAGACTTACAGCTCATTATTATTGACTTTTTAACAAAGGCTTGTGTCACTTGGTATCCCAAACGACATTTCACTATTGTATAATTGGTCATTTGTAAAGACTGCACAATGGGGGTAATTCATTAATTCTGATGGTGGTGATCATGGCACTTCCATAAGGACACCCACGTTACCATTACAGAATTGTAGTATATGGAGAGACACAATACTAGTTTAATGGCTATTTGCAGTTGTTATTTTTTTTATATTCTGAAAAAGCACGGGAGGAAAAGAGAAAAATCAAATTAGAACTTTTTGACATATTTCAAATATTGTGTATTCTGATAAAAACTAAGTTTAATACACATAGGTAGCAAATTGCTAAAAAAAAGAGTAAAGAATGAAGAAAATAAATAATGAGGCCATGACGTCAGAGACACAGTCTACGTCTTACAATCTTATGTCATCACATATGCCTTTAATGATCTTCAGTGCACATAGGCCTTGAGGCAGTAGAAGACTCAGAGGCATCTCTGATGCATGACATGTGATACTCAGTGACCACTGTTACAGATTACTTAACAGGCCTATGAAATTTGCGTTACCTGATGCTGAAACCCATTGCTTGGCACCCTTAGCAATAAGCTGATATTAGAAGCCAGAGCTATAGAGTGAACTGAACTGGAAGCAAACAGTTCCATGGCTCTGCTTACTGTGTAGTGGCCATGCCAGCTTACTGCAGCTCAGTTCCCATTCAAGTAACCAACAAGAACTACTACACAGTGGACAGAGCTGTCTGCTACCAGCTCTGTTCTACTGTGTGGTTCCACTGCTAATATTAGCTGGCTAGTGAGTGTTCCTTGTGTCAAATCTCACCAATTATATATTATTGATGAATCCTAAGGCTAGATCATCAATATCTAAATCCCGGAAAAGACCTATAATTGGAAAATAATTTTAAATAGCTTTCTATTTGGAGCACAAGGACATGCACTCATAATAGCTGACTTGTCCCTTTGTACCATATAATATATATATGCACATATTTATCTATAATATATATATATATATATATATATATATATATATATATATACTGTATGTATATATATATATATATATATATATATATATATATATATATATAAAATACTACATATATTGTTTATAGTTATATTGCAGTAACATTCATTTCATTGAATAGTAGGGGGAAGGGTTAACAATGACCATAAAATACAGTTTGTGTTTTCATGCAAATCTGTTGTAGATGATAACGCAATTTCTGTTGCATATATATATATGTGACAGAATAAAAATAACCATTGCATTTCATATAGGTTGATGGGCAAGCCCAATGGATGAACAGGTTGGTATAGTTTTATTATATGCTGCACAATAGGCCTCATTTATCAAAACAGAAAGAAGTTAGCCTTGTTGCCCATAGCAACGTATCACAGAGCATCATTTTTCTACAACAGTGTAAGAAATGAAAGCTGAATTCGGATTGGTTGCTATGGGCAACCAGGTAACATACAGTTTAGAGATGTGAGGCTAAATGAATGGCGTACAACCCAAAAAAATGGAATAAGCCCCAACAGATGAGAGGACATGGATTGACACTATCAATAATTACCTTATGCTTTGCATGTGGGCAGATATATAAATATAAGCACTTTTATTCTAGAGATGTAAACGTCACTTGAAATGAGAGCAGCCTAGAAAGGTGGTGAGGTGCATAGTGAGCACGAGTGGATCTGTTTCATGGTGTATAGGCTGGATGGGTGCCTAGGCTATAAGCAGAATCCTTTACTATAGGCTATAAGCAGAATCCTTTACCATAGGCTATAAGCAGAATCCTTTACTATAGGCCATAAGCAGAATCCTTTACTATAGGCTATAAGCAGAATCCTTTACCATAGGCTATAAGCAGAATCCTTTACCATAGGCTATAAGCAGAATCCTTTACTATAGGCCATAAGCAGAATCCTTTACCATAGGCTATAAGCAGAATCCTTTACTATAGTCCATAAGCAGAATCCTTTACTATAGGCTATAAGCAGAATCCTTTACCATAGGCTATAAGCAGAATCCTTTACTATAGTCCATAAGCAGAATCCTTTACTATAGGCTATAAGCAGAATCCTTTACTATAGGCCATAAGAAGAATCCTTTACTATAGTCCATAAGCAGAATCCTTTACCATAGGCTATAAGCAGAATCCTTTACCATAGGCTATAAGCAGAATCCTTTACTATAGGCCATAAGCAGAATCCTTTACTATAGTCCATAAGCAGGATCCTTTACTATAGGCTATAAGCAGAATCCTTTACCATAGGCTATAAGCAGAATCCTTTACCATAGGCTATAAGCAGAATCCTTTACTATAGGCTATAAGCAGAATCCTTTACCATAGGCTATAAGCAGAATCCTTTACCATAGGCTATAAGCAGAATCCTTTACTATAGGCCATAAGCAGAATCCTTTACTATAGGCCATAAGCAGAATCCTTTACTATAGGCTATAAGCAGAATCCTTTACCATAGGCTATAAGCAGAATCCTTTACTATAGGCCATAAGCAGAATCCTTTACCATAGGCTATAAGCAGAATCCTTTACTATAGTCCATAAGCAGAATCCTTTACTATAGGCCATAAGCAGGATCCATTACTATAGGCTATAAGCAGAATCCTTTACTATAGGCCATAAGCAGAATCCTTTACCATAGGCTATAAGCAGAATCCTTTACTATAGTCCATAAGCAGAATCCTTTACTATAGGCCATAAGCAGGATCCATTACTATAGGCTATAAGCAGAATCCTTTACTATAGGCCATAAGCAGAATCCTTTACCATAAGCCATAAGCAGAATCCTTTACTATAGTCCATAAGCAGAATCCTTTACTATAGGCCATAAGCAGAATCCTTTACTATAGGCTATAAGCAGAATCCTTTACTATAGGCCATAAGCAGAATCCTTTACCATAGGCTATAAGCAGAATCCTTTACTATAGTCCATAAGCAGAATCCTTTACTATAGGCCATAAGCAGGATCCATTACTATAGGCTATAAGCAGAATCCTTTACTATAGGCCATAAGCAGAATCCTATACTATAGTCCATAAGCAGAATCCTTTACTATAGGCTATAAGCAGAATCCTTTACTATAGGCCATAAGCAGAATCCTTTACTATAGGCTATAAGCAGAATCCTTTACTATAGGCCATAAGCAGAATCCTTTACCATAGGCTATAAGCAGAATCCTTTACTATAGTCTATAAGCAGAATCCTTTACCATAGGCTATAAGCAGAATCCTTTACTATAGTCCATAAGCAGAATCCTTTACTATAGGCCATAAGCAGAATCCTTTACTATAGGCCATAAGCAGAATCCTTTACTATAGTCCATAAGCAGAATCCTTTACTATAGCCCATAAGCAGAATCCTTTACTATAGCCCATAAGCAGAATCCTTTACTATAGTCCATAAGCAGAATCCTTTACTATAGGCCATAAGCAGAATCCTTTACCATAGGCTATAAGCAGAATCCTTTACCAAAGGCTATAAGCAGAATCCTTTACTATAGTCCATATGCAGAATCCTTTACTATAGTCCATAAGCAGAATCCTTTACTATAGGCCATAAGCAGAATCCTTTACTATAGTCCATAAGCAGGATCCTTTACCATAGGCCATAAGCAGAATCCTATACTATAGTCCATAAGCAGAATCCTTTACTATAGGCTATAAGCAGAATCCTTTACTATAGGCCATAAGCAGGATCCTTTACCATAGGCTATAAGCAGAATCCTTTACCATAGGCCATAAGCAGAATCCTTTACTATAGTCCATAAGCAGAATCCTTTACCATAGGCTATAAGCAGAATCCTTTACTATAGTCCATAAGCAGGATCCATTACTATAGCCCATAAGCAGAATCCTTTACTATAGTCCATAAGCAGGATCCTTTACCATAGGCTATAAGCAGAATCCTTTACTATAGTCCATAAGCAGAATCCTTTACTATAGTCCATAAGCAGAATCCTTTACCATAGGCCATAAGAAGAATCCTTTACTATAGTCCATAAGCAGGATCCATTACTATAGGCCATAAGCAGAATCCTTTACTATAGTCCATAAGCAGAATCCTTTACTATAGGCCATAAGCAGAATCCTTTACTATAGTCCATAAGCAGAATCCTTTACTATAGTCCATAAGCAGGATCCTTTACTATAGTCCATAAGCAGGATCCTTTACTATAGGCTATAAGCAGAATCCTTTACTATAGGCCATAAGCAGAATCCTTTACTATAGGCCATAAGCAGAATCCTTTACTATAGTCCATAAGCAGGATCCTTTACTATAGTCCATAAGCAGGATCCTTTACTATAGTCCATAAGCAGAATCCTTTACTATAGGCCATAAGCAGAATGCTTTACTATAGGCCATAAGCAGAATCCTTTACTATAGTCCATAAGCAGAATCCTTTACTATAGTCCATAAGCAGAATCCTTTACTATAGGCTATAAGCAGAATCCTTTACCATAGGCCATAAGCAGAATCCTTTACTATAGGCCATAAGCAGAATCCTTTACCATAGGCCATAAGCAGAATCCTTTACTATAGGCCATAAGCAGAATCCTTTACCATAGGCTATAAGCAGAATCCTTTACTATAGGCCATAAGCAGAATCCTTTACCATAGGCTATAAGCAGAATCCTTTACCATAGGCCTTAAGCAGAATCCTTTACTATAGGCCATAAGCAGAATCCTTTACTATAGGCCATAAGCAGGATCCTTTACTATAGTCCACAAGCAGGATCCTTTACCATAGGCCATAAGCAGAATCCTTTACTATAGTCCATAAGCAGAATCCTTTACCATAGGCCATAAGCAGAATCCTTTACTATAGGCCATAAGCAGAATCCTTTACTATAGTCCATAAGCAGTATCCTTTACTATAGGCTATAAGCAGAATCCTTTACTATAGGCCATAAGCAGAATCCTTTACTATAGGCCATAAGCAGAATCCTTTACCATAGGCTATAAGCAGAATCCTTTACCATAGGCTATAAGCAGAATCCTTTACTATAGTCCATATGCAGAATCCTTTACTATAGTCCATAAGCAGAATCCTTTACTATAGGCCATAAGCAGAATCCTTTACTATAGTCCATAAGCAGGATCCTTTACCATAGGCCATAAGCAGAATCCTATACTATAGTCCATAAGCAGAATCCTTTACTATAGGCTATAAGCAGAATCCTTTACTATAGGCCATAAGCAGGATCCTTTACTATAGTCCATAAGCAGAATCCTTTACTATAGTCCATAAGCAGAATCCTTTACCATAGGCAATAAGCAGAATCCTTTACTATAGGCCATAAGCAGAATCCTTTACTATAGTCCATAAGCAGGATCCATTACTATAGCCCATAATCAGAATCCTTTACTATAGTCCATAAGCAGGATCCTTTACCATAGGCTATAAGCAGAATCCTTTACTATAGTCCATAAGCAGAATCCTTTACTATAGTCCATAAGCAGAATCCTTTACCATAGGCCATAAGCAGAATCCTTTACTATAGTCCATAAGCAGGATCCATTACTATAGCCCATAATCAGAATCCTTTACTATAGTCCATAAGCAGGATCCTTTACCATAGGCTATAAGCAGAATCCTTTACTATAGTCCATAAGCAGAATCCTTTACTATAGTCCATAAGCAGAATCCTTTACCATAGGCCATAAGAAGAATCCTTTACTATAGTCCATAAGCAGGATCCATTACTATAGGCCATAAGCAGAATCCTTTACTATAGTCCATAAGCAGAATCCTATACTATAGGCCATAAGCAGAATCCTTTACTATAGTCCATAAGCAGAATCCTTTACTATAGTCCATAAGCAGGATCCTTTACTATAGTCCATAAGCAGAATCCTTTACTATAGGCCATAAGCAGAATGCTTTACTATAGGCCATAAGCAGAATCCTTTACTATAGTCCATAAGCAGAATCCTTTACTATAGTCCATAAGCAGAATCCTTTACTATAGGCTATAAGCAGAATCCTTTACCATAGGCCATAAGCAGAATCCTTTACTATAGGCCATAAGCAGAATCCTTTACCATAGGCTATAAGCAGAATCCTTTACTATAGGCCATAAGCAGAATCCTTTACCATAGGCTATAAGCAGAATCCTTTACCATAGGCCTTAAGCAGAATCCTTTACTATAGGCCATAAGCAGAATCCTTTACTATAGGCCATAAGCAGGATCCTTTACTATAGTCCATAAGCAGGATCCTTTACCATAGGCCATAAGCAGAATCCTTTACTATAGTCCATAAGCAGAATCCTTTACCATAGGCTATAAGCAGAATCCTTTACCATAGGCCATAAGCAGAATCCTTTACTATAGGCCATAAGCAGAATCCTTTACTATAGGCCATAAGCAGGATCCTTTACTATAGTCCATGAGCAGGATCCTTTACCATAGGCCATAAGCAGGATCCTTTACTATAGGCTATAAGCAGAATCCTTTACCATAGGCCATAAGCAGAATCCTTTACTATAGTCCATAAGCAGAATCCTTTACCATAGGCTATAAGCAGAATCCTTTACTATAGTCTATAAGCAGAATCCTTTACCATAAGCCATAAGCAGAATCCTTTACTATAGTCCATAAGCAGAATCCTTTACCATAGGCCATAAGCAGAATCCTTTACTATAGGCCATAAGCAGGATCCTTTACTATAGGCCATAAGCAGGATCCTTTACTATAGTCCATAAGCAGAATCCTTTACTACAGTCCATAAGCAGAATCCTTTACCATAGTCCATAAGCAGAATCCTTTACTATAGGCCATAAGCAGGATCCTTTACTATAGTCCATAAGCAGAATCCTTTACTATAGGCCATAAGCAGAATCCTTTACTATAGTCCATAAGCAGGATCCTTTACTATAGTCCATAAGCAGAATCCTTTACTATAGGCCATAAGAAGAATCCTTTACTATAGTCCATAAGCAGGATCCATTACTATAGGCCATAAGCAGAATCCTTTACTATAGGCTATAAGCAGAATCCTTTACCATAGGCCATAAGCAGAATCCTTTACTATAGGCCATAAGCAGGATCCTTTACTATAGCCCATAAGCAGAATCCTTTACTATAGTCCATAAGCAGAATCCTTTACTATAGTCCATAAGCAGAATCCTTTACTATAGTCCATAAGCAGAATCCTTTACTATAGGCCATAAGCAGAATCCTTTACTATAGGCCATAAGCAGAATCCTTTACTATAGTCCATAAGCAGAATCCTTTACTATAGTCCATAAGCAGAATCCTTTACTATAGGCCATAAGCAGAATCCTTTACTATAGGCCATAATCAGAATCCTTTACTATAGGCCATAAGCAGAATCCTTTACTATAGGCCATAAGCAGAATCCTTTACTATAGTCCATAAGCAGAATCCTTTACTATAGGCCATAAGCAGAATCCTTTACTATAGGCCATAAGCAGAATCCTTTACTATAGTCTATAAGCAGAATCCTTTACTATAGGCCATAAGAAGAATCCTTTACTATAGTCCATAAGCAGGATCCATTACTATAGTCCATAAGCAGAATCCTATACTATAGTCCATAAGCAGAATCCTTTACTATAGGCCATAAGCAGGATCCTTTACTATAGCCCATAAGCAGAATCCTTTACTATAGTCCATAAGCAGGATCCTTTACTATAGTCCATAAGCAGGATCCTTTACCATAGGCCATAAGCAGGATCCTTTACTATAGGCCATAAGCAGGATCCTTTACTATAGTCCATAAGCAGGATCCTTTACCATAGGCCATAAGCAGGATCCTTTACCATAGGCCATAAGCAGGATCCTTTACTATAGCCCATAAGCAGGATCCTTTACTATAGTTCATAAGCAGAATCCTTTACCATAGGCCATAAGCAGAATCCTTTACTATAGTCTATAAGCAGAATCCTTTACTATAGTCCATAAGCAGAATCCTTTACTATAGTCTATAAGCAGAATCCTTTACTATAGGCCATAAGAAGAATCCTTTACTATAGTCCATAAGCAGGATCCATTACTATGGTCCATATGCAGAATCCTTTACTATAGGCCATAAGCAGAATCCTTTACTATAGTCCATAAGCAGAATCCTTTACTATAGTCCATAAGCAGAATCCTTTACTATAGTCCATAAGCAGAATCCTTTACTATAGTCCATAAGCAGAATCCTTTACTATAGGCCATAAGCAGAATCCTTTACTATAGGCCATAAGCAGAATCCTTTACTATAGTCCATAAGCAGAATCCTTTACTATAGTCCATAAGCAGAATCCTTTACTATAGGCCATAAGCAGAATCCTTTACTATAGGCCATAAGCAGAATCCTTTACTATAGGCCATAAGCAGAATCCTTTACTATAGGCCATAAGCAGAATCCTTTACTATAGTCCATAAGCAGAATCCTTTACTATAGGCCATAAGCAGAATCCTTTACTATAGTCCATAAGCAGAATCCTTTACTATAGTCTATAAGCAGAATCCTTTACTATAGGCCATAAGAAGAATCCTTTACTATAGTCCATAAGCAGGATCCATTACTATAGTCCATAAGCAGATTCCTATACTATAGTCCATAAGCAGAATCCTTTACTATAGTCCATAAGCAGAATCCTTTACTATAGGCCATAAGCAGAATCCTTTACTATAGTCCATAAGCAGAATCCTTTACTATAGGCTATAAGCAGAATCCTTTACCATAGGCCATAAGCAGAATCCTTTACTATAGGCCATAAGCAGGATCCTTTACTATAGCCCATAAGCAGAATCCTTTACTATAGTCCATAAGCAGAATCCTTTACTATAGTCCATAAGCAGGATCCTTTACCATAGGCCATAAGCAGGATCCTTTACTATAGGCCATAAGCAGGATCCTTTACCATAGTCCATAAGCAGGATCCTTTACCATAGGCCATAAGCAGGATCCTTTACCATAGGCCATAAGCAGGATCCTTTACTATAGGCCATAAGCAGGATCCTTTACCATAGTCCATAAGCAGGATCCTTTACCATAGGCCATAAGCAGGATCCTTTACCATAGGCCATAAGCAGGATCCTTTACCATAGGCCATAAGCAGGATCCTTTACTATAGGCCATAAGCAGAATCCTTTACTATAGTCCATAAGCAGAATCCTTTACTATAGTCCATAAGCAGGATCCTTTACCATAGGCCATAAGCAGGATCCTTTACTATAGGCCATAAGCAGGATCCTTTACTATAGTCCATAAGCAGGATCCTTTACCATAGGCCATAAGCAGGATCCTTTACCGTAGGCCATATAGTCCATAAGCAGGATCCTTTACTATAGCCCATAAGCAGAATCCTTTACTATAGTCCATAAGCAGAATCCTTTACCATAGGCCATAAGCAGAATCCTTTACCATAGGCTATAAGCAGAATCCTTTACCATAGGCCATAAGCAGAATCCTTTACTATAGTCCATAAGCAGAATCCTTTACCATAGGCCATAAGCAGAATCCTTTACCATAGGCTATAAGCAGAATCCTTTACCATAGGCCATAAGCAGAATCCTTTACTATAGGCCATAAGCAGAATCCTTTACTATAGGCCATAAGCAGAATCCTTTACTATAGGCCATAAGCAGGATCCTTTACCATAGTCCATAAGCAGGATCCTTTACCATAGGCCATAAGCAGGATCCTTTACCATAGGCCATAAGCAGAATCCTTTACTATAGTCCATAAGCAGAATCCTTTACCATAGGCTATAAGCAGAATCCTTTACCATAGGCCATAAGCAGAATCCTTTACTATAGGCCATAAGCAGAATCCTTTACTATAGGCCATAAGCAGGATCCTTTACTATAGTCCATAAGCAGGATCCTTTACCATAGGCCGTAAGCAGGATCCTTTACTATAGGCCATAAGCAGAATCCTTTACTATAGGCCATAAGCAGAATCCTTTACTATAGGCCATAAGCAGAATCCTTTACTATAGGCCATAAGCAGGATCCTTTACTATAGTCCATAAGCAGGATCCTTTACCATAGGCCATAAGCAGAATCCTTTACTATAGGCCATAAGCAGAATCCTTTACTATAGGCCATAAGCAGAATCCTTTACTATAGTCTATAAGCAGAATCCTTTACTATAGTCCATAAGCAGAATCCTTTACTATAGTCTATAAGCAGAATCCTTTACTATAGGCCATAAGAAGAATCCTTTACTATAGTCCATAAGCAGGATCCATTACTATAGTCCATAAGCAGAATCCTTTACTATATTCCATAAGCAGAATCCTTTACTATAGTCCATAAGCAGAATCCTTTACTATAGGCCATAAGCAGAATCCTTTACTATAGTCCATAAGCAGGATCCATTACTATAGGCCGTACGCAGGATCCATTACTATAGTCCATAAGCAGGATCCTTTACTATAGCCCATAAGCAGAATCCTTTACTATAGTCCATAAGCAGAATCCTTTACTATAGGCCATAAGCAGAATCCTTTACTATAGTCCATAAGCAGAATCCTTTACTATAGTCCATAAGCAGAATCCTTTACTATAGGCCATAAGCAGAATCCTTTACTATAGCCCATAAGCAGAATCCTTTACTATAGTCCATAAGCAGAATCCTTTACTATAGTCCATAAGCAGAATCCTTTACTATAGTCCATAAGCAGAATCCTTTACTATAGTCCATAAGCAGAATCCTTTACTATAGTCCATAAGCAGGATCCTTTACTATAGTCCATAAGCAGGATCCTTTACTATAGGCCATAAGCAGAATCCTTTAATATAGTCCATAAGCAGAATCCTTTACTATAGTCCATAAGCAGAATCCTTTACTAAAGTCCATAAGCAGAATCCTTTACTATAGGCCATAAGCAGGATCCTTTACTATAGTCCATAAGCAGAATCCTTTACTATAGTCCATAAGCAGAATCCTTTACTATAGGCCATAAGCAGGATCCTTTACTATAGGCCATAAGCAGAATCCTTTACTATAGTCCATAAGCAGAATCCTTTACTATAGTCCATAAGCAGAATCCTTTACTATAGGCTATAAGCAGAATCCTTTACCATAGGCCATAAGCAGAATCCTTTACTATAGGCCATAAGCAGAATCCTTTACCATAGGCTATAAGCAGAATCCTTTACTATAGGCCATAAGCAGAATCCTTTACCATAGGCTATAAGCAGAATCCTTTACCATAGGCCTTAAGCAGAATCCTTTACTATAGGCCATAAGCAGAATCCTTTACTATAGGCCATAAGCAGAATCCTTTACTATAGTCCATAAGCAGGATCCATTACTATAGGCCGTACGCAGGATCCATTACTATAGTCCATAAGCAGGATCCTTTACTATAGCCCATAAGCAGAATCCTTTACTATAGTCCATAAGCAGAATCCTTTACTATAGGCCATAAGCAGAATCCTTTACTATAGTCCATAAGCAGAATCCTTTACTATAGTCCATAAGCAGAATCCTTTACTATAGGCCATAAGCAGAATCCTTTACTATAGCCCATAAGCAGAATCCTTTACTATAGTCCATAAGCAGAATCCTTTACTATAGTCCATAAGCAGAATCCTTTACTATAGTCCATAAGCAGAATCCTTTACTATAGTCCATAAGCAGAATCCTTTACTATAGTCCATAAGCAGGATCCTTTACTATAGTCCATAAGCAGGATCCTTTACTATAGGCCATAAGCAGAATCCTTTACTATAGTCCATAAGCAGAATCCTTTACTATAGTCCATAAGCAGAATCCTTTACTAAAGTCCATAAGCAGAATCCTTTACTATAGGCCATAAGCAGGATCCTTTACTATAGGCCATAAGAAGAATCCTTTACTATAGTCCATAAGCAGAATCCTTTACTATAGGCCATAAGCAGAATCCTTTACTATAGGCCATAAGCAGGATCCTTTACTATAGGCCATAAGAAGAATCCTTTACTATAGTCCATAAGCAGAATCCTTTACTATAGGCCATAAGCAGAATCCTTTACTATAGGCCATAAGCAGAATCCTTTACTATAGCCCATAAGCAGGATCCTTTACTATAGTCCATAAGCAGAATCCTTTACTATAGTCCATAAGCAGAATCCTTTACTATAGGCCATAAGAAGAATCCTTTACTATAGTCCATAAGCAGAATCCTTTACTATAGTCCATAAGCAGGATCCATTACTATAGGCCGTACGCATGATCCATTACTATAGTCCATAAGCAGGATCCTTTACTATAGCCCATAAGCAGAATCCTTTACTATAGTCCATAAGCAGAATCCTTTACTATAGTCCATAAGCAGAATCCTTTACTATAGGCCATAAGCAGAATCCTTTACTATAGGCCATAAGCAGAATCCTTTACTATAGGCCATAAGCAGAATCCATGTTAGGCACAGTGGAGGGGCCAGCAGCTAACCTGCTGTGATGTACAGTAATAGTGTAGTGAATTGTCTGTAAACAAAACCCATCTACACACTGCAGAAAGATCCCACAGCATGTTAATCATTGCTGCGGGTTGGTTTTCAGCCATTGCATGCCATTGTATGTTTATTTTAAAGCTGGGCAATGATCATTGAAGCCGTGACAAAAAGACTGCTGTGGTATGTGCTATGGCCATCTTGGAGCAGACCTATTCCTATAATCCTACCTCACTGTAAGTGACAGCCTTACAAAATATAAAAAACAAGAAAACTTGATAATCTTCAGTAGTTGATACCTTTTTAATGGCTAACTCATAATGATGACAAATGGCTGACGTTTCGGAACGCTAGGCTCCTTTATCAAAGTAAATTTAAAAACATTTCTGAAGGATGCATGTTTATATACAGAGCAGGCTAAATGGTGTTAGATTGCAGGAGGAAGGGGGGGGGGGGTTAGTAATTGGTAGAGACAATGTAAACACTTACAGGTCCTTATCAGTTAGCCTTACAAAAATAATACAAAGAGTCATCAATTTAATATACCTCAAGTAAAGGGCCTAAACTGATTTTGTGCACTGGGCTATGTGTCATCTCCCAAAGGGCTAGGATTTGTTCACACAGAATATCCTAATGACCATTTGTCTTTCTCTTGTATGTTGAATATTTGCACATTGGTATGAATATAGAATTTCAAAAAATCTTTTTTTTGGCCATAAAATAAAGGAATTGTGAGTGGATACTTATATTTGCCTGGTGTATGAAACTCATGTCACAAGTGAACAGCCAATGCACCCCTTCACAGAAAGTTAGTTCGCAGAGGGTTAACCCATTACATTCATCCATTTATTGTCACCAACAATATAACTTGGTTGTTAGTTGTACAGTTTTTGTAAACATTATGTGGTGCTTTACGATGTAGAATTGAGGAAACCAGTTACTATTGATATAGATAGGATATAATTTTTAAAAAGATACACGTTTAATCAATCGCTGAATTAAAAATGATAGAAGAATTGTTAAAATAGATAAGACCATTGTGCCATGTTTGATATTGCTTTCTTGTCTAATTTCTGATTTATTCTGTTTTTTTTTTTTTTTTTTTTTTTGCATTAATGATTGATTTGTACTTTTTCTAAATTGATTTGTACTGTTTATTTTCTTTATCTAATTTTGAGGTGTTGGTTTGGATGGAACATGAAGATTAATTACATTTTTATAACATTTTGTCATTTCTTGAAAATGTATACTAGTCCTGAGGTCACATATTCAATAATAGTCCAGGCCACACCTTACCATCTCCATAGATATAAGCGTCCCGCATTATCAATTGTAAGGCTAATTCCACATGTTGTGAAATGTAGCTAAAAAATGCAGCAGATACGCTAGAATTTTTCATTACTATTCCACTATGTTTATCATTTTTGCCTCACCCCAGTCTTTGAGTAGCATAGGTTTCAATTCCCGTGCATGGGACCCTCTACTGTACACTTGAATTATTGAGAGCTTAGGACCGTTTAATAATACTGGCACATCTCACGCCAGTATACAAAGTGATGATCTTGATAAATCATCACCACTAACTCTTTATTGTCTGGAATACTCACGTTTTACCCCCTTTTTAATTTTTCTTTTTCTCAATGGAGACAAAATATGCTTATACAGATCCTTGGATTGAATACTGAAACATATTTTATTATTGTCTGTATGTTCTGAAGTTGATTAAATAAAATTTAGTCCCGATTTCGTAACAATGTTAGTAATTACTAATTGTATAATAAAGCCGAAGACCTAAAGTATAGTGCAAAGATTAGGCATTTCTCATGTAAATATACCTGTACATTGAATAGTGATGTCATCATTTATGTAACACTCACAGTAATTTAACTCTCAAGTAAGATTTACTTTATAAGAAGGTGCACATTTCAAGGTCCTACCCCTTTTCTTGGAGATGTAGGACCAACAAAAGCTGTCCTATATCCAGAGTCATTCAAACATTAGTTATGTCAGAGGATTTCGAGAACATTTTAGTGTTGTACTGCTTAAATAACAGTGACATTTCTGTGACTAAAAATCTGTATCATACAGCTGAAACACGTGCATTAGTAGACTTTCTGGTACAAATCTTCTGTATGTGAACATACCACTAATGATGTAACACATGCTGAGTAGCCACACTTTACAGGCCCCCTCCACTTTAACTCTGCCTGCATATTATATTCATGAATAGAAGGCTCAGACTGGGCAAAGTATTCAACACCACAAAGATAACAGTACTGCAGTGCACATACTTTTAGATCAATATATCAGAAATCTGATCGCCATAACAAGCAATAGATAACGTCTATATTCACATTTGCATATTTTCATAGATTCAAAATTTTTAGATAACTTCAATATTCAGAAAGTATGCAGGAGCTATTCAAAATAAATGTATTGGGGTGTGCAAAATAACTGTTACATTTTTTCTACTAAAAATCGCATATTTACCTTTCAGTTCAATTAATTAAGTCATAGGTTGGCCATTATATTGACTTTTTGGAGGAGGAGAAGCTAGTTCCTTTCTCCCTTACTTACTGTGCTGTTAAGATGGGCTTTAGTTTACTTCTTGTTTTACAAATAAAAGATTTGTAAATTGAAATACTATATACACTCACCGGCCACTTTATTAGGTACACCTGTCCAACTGCTCGTTAACACTTAATTTCTAATCAGCCAATCACATGGCGGCAACTCAGTGCATTTAGGCATGTAGACATGGTCAAGACAATCTCCTGCAGTTCAAACCGAGCATCAGTATGCGGAAGAAAGGTGATTTGAGTGCCTTTGAACGTGGCATGGTTGTTGGTGCCAGAAGGGCTGGTCTGAGTATTTCAGAAACTGCTGATCTACTGGGATTTTCACGCACAACCATCTCTAGGGTTTACAAAAAGTCCGAAAAAGAAAAAACATCCAGTGAGCGGCAGTTCTGTGGGCGGAAATGCGTTGTTGATGCCAGAGGTCAGAGGAGAATGGCCAGACTGGTTCGAGCTGATAGAAAGGCAACAGTGACTCAAATAGCCACCCGTTACAACCAAGGTAGCCAGAAGAGCATCTCTGAACGCACAGTACGTCGAACTTTGAGGCAGATGGGCTACAGCAGCAGAAGACCACACCGGGTGCCACTCCTTTCAGCTAAGAACAGGAAACTGAGGCTACAATTTGCACAAGCTCATCGAAATTGGACAATTGAAGATTGGAAAAACGTTGCCTGGTCTGATGAGTCTCGATTTCTGCTGCGACATTCGGATGGTAGGGTCAGAATTTGGCGTCAACAACATGAAAGCATGGATCCATCCTGCCTTGTATCAACGGTTCAGGCTGGTGGTGGTGGTGTCATGGTGTGGGGAATATTTTCTTGGCACTCTTTGGGCCCCTTGGTACCAATTGAGCATCGTTGCAACGCCAAAGCCTACCTGAGTATTGTTGCTGACCATGTCCATCCCTTTATGACCACAATGTACCCAACATCTGATGGCTACTTTCAGCAGGATAATGCGCCATGTCATAAAGCTGGAATCATCTCAGACTGGTTTCTTGAACATGACAATGAGTTCACTGTACTCCAATGGGCTCCACAGTCACCAGATCTCAATCCAATAGAGCATCTTTGGGATGTGGTGGAACGGGAGATTCGCATCATGGATATGCAGCCGACAAATCTGCGGCAACTGTGTGATGCCATCATGTCAATATGGACCAAAATCTCTGAGGAATGCTTCCAGCACCTTGTTGAATCTATGCCACGAAGAATTGAGGCAGTTCTGAAGGCAAAAGGGGGTCCAACCCGTTACTAGCATGGTGTACCTAATAAAGTGGCCGGTGAGTGTATAATGGTGACTTCCCTGATAAACATACTGTATATTTAGTCCTATAGTAGGTGTGTTTTACAGTCTACCGACATACTATAGGCTAAATCAAACTTATCTATGCACATGTTAACAGACAGCCTGGAATATGTCAGAAAAGGTGGTAAAAAAAAAAAAAATTAACCTAGACAGAGCTACTACTGCTAACAATGGTGGCCTTGCAGTCAGCTACTTATACACTGTTACTTTTTGTCCTAGAAATCTGTAGAACAAACAGCTAAGCTGACCACAGTTTCTTCAGAGTACAGTCAACTTTTCATTGTTGCTGGATATACATTTTAAGCCTAAGGTCCCAGGTTGCAGAAAGACAATGTTTAGTAGCTGCTGTGTAAACTCAGCTGAAAAAAAAGCTGTGAGTGTTGGGGAAAAAAAACTGCAGAAAAGTGACATTTTCAAAAACACAGCATGTTAATAGTAGCTGTTTAATCACAAGCGTTTTCCTATAGAGTTAATGGGTGTTGTGGGGAAGGTAGCGTGGTAGCAGCAGTGGTGATGACCCAACCAGTCACGACCAGGGTCACAAAATATGCAAGAAGCAGGTTTATTTAGAAAAAAACTGAAAAATAAATAAACCTTGACTTCAGGCACAAAATGAGCAAAATAAATAAACTTCAGACATAATAAGAAACAAAACCCTGCTCATCTGAACAACTAACTAAACAGTAATAAACTAACTATACGTGTGATACAAACAAACTAATAGGCATGAAACAGTCTCTCTGGACTAAAGTAAAAGGACAGACCTAGATGCCTCCTCTCACTCCCTGGATCTGCCATGAAGTGCAGGCTCTTCAGCCATTTATAGGCCAGTAATGAGTCTATGACTCACACCTGGGGCTGAAACTTACTACAGACCTACCCTGAACCACCCATATGTCAGGAACCTGGGGCTGATATAGTGGGACTCCAGCACTTTGCCTGTCACCTTCTCACATTGTCAAAAATGCAGAGGAAAATACAACAGTTTTTTTCTGCACTGTTTTTAAACTGCATTTCAATATGTGAGGGCTTAACCTAAGGCTGAGACCCCACGTTGCGTAAACGCAGCTTTTTTTGTTGTTGCAGATTTTGTTGCGTTTTTTTGAGCCAAGGCCAAGAATGACTACTAGAGAAATGGGAAATATATAGGAAATACTTATACGTCTCACTTTACTCAACCAATTCATGGCTTTGGCTCAAAAAATGCTGCAAAATCTGCAACAAAAAATTGATAATTGTCTGATCACTGAAGGAACCACCTCTGCAGGCACTACTGATCACAAGAATGGGGGTCTTATGTAGGGGTTCCAATAGTTAAATGACCACCTGAATAGAGATTGTAAGCTCTTGCGAGCAGGGCCCTCAGTCCCATTGTGTGAAATGGCTTTCTTTGTAATGTATCTTTCTGTCTGTATTTGAACCCTACAAATTGTACAGTGCTGCGGAATATGTTGGCGATATATAAATAAAATTTATTATTATTATAGGTAGAAATATGAGAACTTCCTTTTGTAGCTATTCTTTGCTTTGGCTCAAAAAACACAACACAATGCTGTTTCTGTGAAAACAACTTTAATATGTAAAAAAATACTAAGTAAAATAATAAGTAACTTCTTTCTATGCATTTGTCAGTATTGTTCTGTTTAGTGCCTATTCAACAAGTTGTTGTTTTAGATATAGTGGCTCTTTAATAGCAGATTTAAACTGGAATATTGATAACTATTATTATTCTAAATGCAATGTATGAAGCTTGCTCTTTGCCAGTACTGTTTATGTCAATTCAAGCTTGAAAGTGACAGTATTCCCAAGTGCAAAAACTTTATCCAATGCAAATGTTCAGTGGGTATTGGAGCAGACTCCCGCTGTAACTTTCCCCTTGCATTGATTCCATTCTAAATGAGCTGGCACCGAGCTTGCATTTTGCTGTAGCTGGTTTATCCTACTAAATGCCAACCAAATTTAATTAAAGAGACACTAAACCTACAAATGAATGGAAAAGAAGTTGGAAATACACATAAAACTGGTCAGTCTATATCTACTGGTTCTCATGATGTGTACCTGGAACTACTGCAATGAGGTTTATCTAAGAGAAGAGATATTTCTTTCTGAGCTCCATATCATTTCTTTGAACCAACCATTAAATAGATTTCCAGGATCTGAAGGTAAATTAATAGTGATGACCTATCCACAGGATAATGTCATCAGGATCAGATCTGTCTGACACCGGGACTCTGCACTGATCTGCTGATGCAGCTTCCAGAAACCGAAATATAAAGTGTACATCTGGAAGCAGCTCTGCTCCTATTCTAGTGAATGGGAATGGGGCAGCAATTCCCTAAAACCATCTATACAGTGTATGGAAATCCATATGCTGTATACAGCTTTCTGTCTGCACAAGGTAGTGGTGGTGCCTGGAACTGCAGCTCTCAATATCAAATAGTACTAATATATAACTTTTATTAAATTTCCCCTCAAAAATGTATTAAAGTTACCATGCATTAAGTGATGGTAGGTGGTAGAGGTCGGAGTTAGGGGCGGGATTGGGTTACAGAGCCACCTCATATGTAATAGTGCCCCCTATGGATAATAGCCTCTTCATATTACCTGTGGGACTATTACTATAATAGTGCTCTAATAGCACCCACTCACAGGTAATTCCCTCCCCCACACAAGTAATGCTGCTATTGGTGGGGCACTATTAAAGTAATAGATGGCCTACTACTGCCTCAAAGGTAATAGTTCCTTCTCCTTAGGTAATATCCCCACTCACATAAGTAATGCTGTTGCCTGTGTGGGGCACTATTACTGTAATAGTGAGCTAATTGCACCCTGCCATAGGTAATGGTTCCTTTCCTCCACATAACATTCAATATTCTGTTGCTCTGTATGGTTATATTGTACTTACTGAGCAGTGATGGGGTGAGTGGGACCTTCTCTTGCACACAGCCTGACAGCCTGTGTACATCTTCTATTTTCTTCCCACTGGAAACATAGAATACGGGTCAAGGTACCAGGTGGGACCTCCTCTTGCACACAGCCAGTGTGCATCTTCTACTTTCCTTCTGGAGCCTTGACCCCCTATTCTATGGTACCACTGGGGAAAAAATAGAAGATGCCTCCCCCCTTTCTCTTCATGGCTGTCCATTGGCCAGCAAATTTAGTTCAAAATATTAATAATGACAATTAACAATATTAAATTGTCCCGCCATACATCTCTAACCCAATCTCCTGTTACCTACCTACATGTAACTTTTCTTCTCACAAGAATTGTGAAACCATATCCAGACTCTTCCAAGCTTTGAAACCTTTAGAGACAAAATGAAGGACTACAGCCTACAATAACAAACCCAAAGCAATCTCAATACTAGATAAAAAACAAAGATACCCGCAAAAAACTCAAAGCACCAACTAAGTATCAATGTATAAATAACACAAAAAATTCTTTTGATTTTAAATCTAAATTTATTGTTACAAAAATGTTTTTAATTGTAAAAAATATTGGTATCAGGAAAACAAACACATAAAAACACACAACAAGAGTGGAGGTCGCACTGGGCTGAGCAGCTCCAGCAGGTGTATAATCTGCTAGTGGTGTAGGGGATGAGAACAGCCACAATAAAGGTGTGTATAGAGAGGCCCAGTATTTTGTATATATAAATGTAAATAGGCTCCTATTGCCCACAATATCACAAAATTAGGGCACTTAATTGAAAAATATCTGTAGCATTGCAAAGATCATACCCCCATCACCACTATATAGTAAAAGCATATCAGGTAACAGAACCAATGTAAAGTTACACACACATGCCAGTATTACATAAGCCAACCTACATAGGACAAAATGTGAAGCATATATATAAACCACTGCTCACCAGCTGCGACCTCCACTCTGAGCCCCGACGGACCGTTTCGCCCCTGCTTCTTCAGGGGGCTACCAAAGCCTACAATAACCCTGCTGCATGCTACAATATGAGCAACTTCTATCCTCATCTACTCTCTCCTTCCCTCTTCCCATGTAAATTGTAAGACCTCAGGACAGGGTCCTCCTCTCTGTATTAATCCGTCAGTCAGTCCATGTTTATTGTACTTTTTTAATATATGGTTATGATTTTCATATGTACTGTGATTAATGGTGTTCTAAAGGGAATCTTCAGGATCAACCACCCTAAACTAACCACACAGCCATATAGGGCACTTCACATAGACTCAAACAGTACTTTTCTTATTCAGGTGCAATGCTCCAGTGTGGAGAAAGTGAGCATTATAGCAATATTTCAATTAGCCAAAAGTGCTGCTTGGGGTGTTTCTTTCAAGATGAAGAGCCCAGGCTCTCCTCCAGAGTTTCTTATATTCAACTGTACTATACATTTATGCAAAATTGTTAATAACTGGAGGAGTGCTTCAAAATAAATAATAAATAGTATTAATAATGCATATGAAATATCAAATTTATTTAATATCCATTTTTATTTCTAACTCTTAAAAAGGACCTTTAACATCCTCATGAATGTGTGGTATTATATACCTCTAGAAAGCAGACTGTGTGTTGAATTCAGTGCACTGTTGGCTATCCTGGCATGCATCAAAGTGCTGGAGATATTGGTGCTTCCCCACTGTCCCAAAGACGGGCCTTCCATAGACTTGTACTCACAGGGGGCATGTTCCTCACAGCCCAGTGATGATGCTAGGCTGTAGGACTTACCTTTCTGACAGTGGGGAGATATTGGTGCCAAAATTAACAACACTTATATCTCCAGCACCAGTACGCATACCAGGTAAGCTGACTGTATTGAATTCAGTGCACTGTTAAATTTCTAGCAGTATATAATATTGATGAGGACATGAAAGGTCCTCTTTAAATCTAGATATTCATATTTTGTGAAGATAAGATAAGATAAGATAAGATAAGATATTCCTTTAATAGTCCCACAATGGGGAAATTTCAGTGATACAGTTTCATAGATGGTACAGTAGTATATAACAAGAGAGAAACACATAGAAGCTCATGGCAGATAGAGAAATCCTAGGAATCAAGGAAGTGCAATATTATATGTTTCTCTTTTTTAATAGTTTAGTATGAAATATACATAGGTCTAAGGTTTCTTAAGCCAAGTCTCATGTAGCATAAACGCCGCAATTTGGTTGCAGCAGAAACACTGCAGCAAAACATGTGACATTTTAAATTAACTGTAAAGTGGATGGGATTGTGGCTAATCTCATCCACACATTGCAGAAAATAATCCACAGTAGAAATACTGTGATTTGAAAAACGTAAGTGCTTTGCAAATCGCAGCATGTCAATTATACCTACAGAAATGCTGGTGAATTCCGTATAGGTATAATGGAAGCAGAAAGTCCGCAGAGTCTTGCGGACATCTGTGAAAAACACTGCGGGAAAAACCTCAATACGTTTCTGCCACAGTTTTTTCCGCAGTGCTTTTTGGCTACGGCCTATGTGGGGCCATACCCTTACTCTCCTCCACAATAATCCTTATGAGTACCTGTTCTGCCACCTGTTTGTGAATATTTACCAGCTACACCCACGAATCTGCTGCATAGATTCACCTAGTAGGCAATAAATAAAATACAAATTAGATTGTGACTACTTTCCGCAAACCTTGGTCATGTTCTTTTGTCAAAGAGAAGTATTACTAGACTATGAAGGAGGATTCTGTGTTGAAAACACCAATACTATTGGCTCTTGATCATAGACAGCTCTTGATCTGTTTTTTTTATTCACATACTTATAACATACTCTAAGAGCATAGACTCGCATACCAGGCTTTCTTGATGTGTACCTCTATGTGATATATATGGCATACTTGGTGTAAATAATTTTGGAATAACTGTGGCCTTTTTCACAAAGTGTAGTGGAATTGCAATTGTTCCATATATGTTTTATTAACCACTATTACGGGTGGATAGCTGTTAGCTGAACAATACCAGTGCTGAAACACTGTAATCGCAACTGTAGCATAGCATCAATAATTCCATACAAGCAAAAAGTAGGGGCAAACATTTTGAAATTCTTTCCATGTTACTTTTTTCCCATATGTATACATTCAGGTGACGTGGCGGATGAGATATCACATTATTTAACTGCAACGGTTTGATTAAAGGTTTACTAAAGAGCCCTAGCCTAAAAGAGGAAAACTATAAGAAAAATTTCTACTTCTATTCTTTGGATAGCATAATCCATCAGAATATCACTACTGGCTAATTGTCGTAGTTTGTACACTCTATAGTCATGTATGTATATTTCTGTAAGTGTTCTTCATCTCGGTTAATAGATCCCTGTAGAATGTTCACCTCATCGAATAAATGTCTCTCGTAATTATTCATGCTTAAACAACTGACTTGAGATGTATTTGACCTTCCTGTCATGCACTTAACAAATGTCTACTGTTCCTTGTGCCTGTAAGTCCTCTATTAGACCATTAATTGTAAGGGTATTTACAAGAAAAAGCCCTTCATCTTGCAATTTTTTTTACTGTCTTTACCTAGCTATCCTGAAATATATAGTAAAATTTTATTACAAATACAAAACATCTGCTCATACATTAACGCTTTTGTTCTTGGCTTAAGGCCTCATACACATAAATGTATATCATGTCTGTATTACTTCCATATTTCTGTAAATAAGAATATAGAGTTAATGGTATAGAATGCTACTAGATAAATGATCAGATTTTATTCGCCCGCATTTTAAACTCAAGCCTGTACATATTTATATCTATATGTATGAATATATATATATATATATATATATATATATATATATATATATATGCAGCTACAAAGAGAATACATATGAAAACAATATCATGATGTGAAGATTAAAAATGAACATGAATATAAAAAGCAGAGAAGAATGTAGAATAGATATGGATGAACCATAACATGTGCCATGCCCTTTTTTTGGTTGATACCTGAACCTATTAAAGTCGTGGTGAATAAAATTGTTTCTATGAATTTATAATAAAGTCTCACACAAATATAGGTGTGCTGAATATAACATTTTCAAGAACTACTGAACATTATAATTAACCCCTTAATAATATCAAGGATATTTATTAACCATGGAACTACGCATGTCTACTAGAAATTTTATTTTTGACCTATTGATCACTCATGATCAGTCTCTGAGTGATATTTCTGTATTTTATAGTTATATCATACTTGGTTAATGTGAGATAGCGGACTTGCAGAAAGCGTGACCAGGGCCAAGGTACAGCTCTACTGTTTGCAACATGGCAGAAAATGGAAATTTACTTGGAGTGAATGAGGAGGCAGAAGTACAAGTTTTTACAGCTTCAGGGATCCACTTTTTTTTTTATCCTGTGGGATTTACTATTGGTCACCATGTATATGTAACTATTTCATAATTAGGAGTTTTACTTCTGGAAACAGGTCCACACCTTTTCAGGAGTTGTATTTGGTATTGCAGCTCGGGTTTATTTACTTCAATAGGGTTATGCTGCATTACCGAGAACAACCCATAGATAGGTGTGGTGGTCTTTCTGGGAGAAGGTTGCTTTTCTAAGGGTAAGTTCACACAGGGTTTTTTGGTCCGGAACCTGAGGCGGAGGCTGCCTCTGGTTCCAAAGCAAAATACGGGTAGCCGCGACTGAAAGCCGGTGCACTGAACTGGCATCCAGCAGCGCACTCCGCTCCAGATTAGACCCAATGAATGGGCCTATTCCGGAGGAGGGTGTGTCTTCAGTCCAAATTGCAAGGCGAAACAGCCTGAAGAATGAGCATCTCGATTCTTTTTCCGGGAGCCGGAACAAACTGGCTCCCGGAAAAAAGAATTGACCAGCTCCCATTGATTTCAATGGGAGCTGTCTTTTTGGTCAGGATCTTGAGGCTGATACGGCCTCAAAATCCTGACCAAAATACTCAGTGTGATCTTACCCTTATTCTAGCAAATTTCCTTCAGGCTAAGGCCCCATGTTGCAGAAACACAGCTTTTCTTTTCTTCAGATTTTGTTTGTGTTTTTTTGAGCCATAGTCAGGAGTGGATTGAGCAGATAATAGAAGTATAAGAGTTTCTTATTTATTTCCCATTCTTTTTGCAGCCATTCTTGGCTTTGGCTTCAAAAAACTACAACAAAATCTGCAACAAAAAAAGCTGTATATAAAAGCTGTCTCTATATCTTCCTCCTTTATTTCACTAATATGCAATGGTAGAGTAATCTGGCTGTTTCATTGTTATTTGAAGCTTAATTATTCATATATGCAATAGTTATCTTTCTATAGCCATAAGGCTACATCTTTTTATAAACCCTATTCTATAAATGTCTTTACTTTATTTCCAAATTTTCTAAGGTTTATGTTTGTTTGTCCTTATAACTATGTAACTTTCAAATATTTCGCATAAATATGCCTAGAGGAATTGCAAGAAGTCCCTGGGCTCTGGACTGAATTGAGGATCCTGCTACTTAGAGTACCACTATCTCTGTCCAAAAGTAGTAAGGAGTCTTTGGGGAGTAACTGAACCACAACACCCCATATATAGCTTCTTTTCTGGCAAATCAGTTGTTTTATTACAAGAGATCCCACATCACAGCTCCAGCTTAATACTACTATGCATATTTGGCACTACAAAACAGTAACATTTGTAAAAGGTCCCTATGAAAATGCATTATTAATATTGGCTAGGCTGAATGCTTAGAGTGTAAAACGCATATAGTAAAGACATTCACGAACCCTTAATCTAAAATAGTCTTTGGAAACAAAGAATCCACAATGCAGTTGTTTACCATTTTATTTGGCCCCTTATGTTTTGCAGGACATGGAGGAGTGAACCAGCTAGGGGGAGTATTTGTAAATGGCCGACCACTTCCTGATGTTGTTCGTCAAAGAATAGTGGAACTTGCCCATCAAGGTGTGCGGCCGTGTGACATCTCAAGGCAACTACGAGTCAGCCATGGATGTGTCAGCAAAATTCTTGGCAGGTAACAGTGTCTGATGAAAATGTACTACCACCCTTTGGAAACAATAGTCTATACAGTATGTACTGATTTATACAATCTTCTTAACTTTTAATTGTCCTCATTTATACCTTCTTTACTTACATTACCTAAGTCTGTGCTAGAACAGTTCAGAAATATTTCAGATTCTGCTTCCAGATTATGTGTTATATGAGATGTTCTCTGTGTGTCTGTACATGGCGAATAATGAATGAGACTCCTTTATTAAACAATTGCCTGTTCCAATAAAATATTCCTCATGAAGCTCATATTAGAATTACCGAACTTTTCATTCTTTAGTTATGCTCATATTGCATAGAAATAGTATTGGTGGATGAAGACTTCTGTATGTTGACCCCTTTGGGCATAGTTCATCTTCAAAACATCAGTTATCATTTGTGAAAAATTAGATTTTACTGTTGTCTCCATTGTGGGTTATTTAGATTCTTTTCTTCCATTACTGCCCAGATCAAGAATTTTCCCCCTTTCCCTCTAAACTCTGTTTGGTTTCAAAGGGATATACTCAAAGGAGTATTCCCATGTACATAAGCATATCTATACTTCTAGATAATTAAAAGTTAAACATTTTTCCAAATATAAGTAATTAAAAATTCTGCAGTTTTAAAGATTTTCTCTAATCATCTTAGTGGTGACAACAGCATGTTATCTTGATCGGATGCCAATGGATACAACCACCAACATAAAAACTTTTTATGGTCTGGGACTTGTCAGGAACCCAGCTATGATGTCCTTACTGTAACTGGGTATCAGGCAGGGACATTACATGTATGAGAAGATATCCCGGCCACAATAAGGAAATCAGGGCAGATTTTCTGATGTTAGAAAGGTCCTGCATTCATGGTCGTATCCACTGGCAACCGATCAAGACAACAAGACTGTGACCTCAAGATATTTAGAGAAAATCTTTAAAATTCTGCAAAATGTTTAATTACTTATATTTGCAAAAATGTTTAACTTTTCATTATCTACAAAAATAAAAATTGGTATGTACATGGAATACCCCTTTAACCAGGTAAAATGGGCAATTTCAAAGATCACATCAAAAGTGGTGCAAAGAAATGTGGAGCAGTTGCCCATTTAGAATCCATATCTCTCTTTTCAGGGGTTATGTTGGTAAAAAGAGAACAGATCTTACTGTCTGATGTGGCGGCTCTACTACTTTTCCGTTTCATCACTTTTGATAAATTGTCTGTATTGTGTTCAGTGAACTATCAGTAAAATATATTTGCGTTCCCAAATTCAGACACACTGCAAATTCTCTGTTGATGACTAGAGAATATCATTAAATATTCTAGTTGCCCCGGAAATAGCATGTGAGACAATATCTGAGCAGAGATCTAGAATACCATGAGAAATCGAAATAGAAAGTATATTGTAAAATTGTACAAATTTTCAATATAAAACAACATTTGTCTCTCAATATTTGTCTTACTGGACAACGCCTGTAAATTCCAGTTTGTTATTGCACAGGTACTTTGAGCATCGTGAAAACATGTTTAGATAAGTATTCCAAAGTAAATTGTGGGTAAAATACATATACAGAGCGTAAGGAAAACAATAATACTGTCAAAAGCTCAAGACAATTTTTTTCTGTCCAAGTTCAGCATGATCAAAAAAACTGCAGGACGGCAGTGGTTACATTTATATATATTGGCATTCTGAATTTAAGCATGTTGATTTGTTTCATTTAGGCTGTCAACAATAAATTGGAATTTCATAGCTCATTATTTGGATAAATATTAATTACAGTGGAACCCTGTCTTAGTTTACCAAATAATATGGCACTATAATCAGAGACGTCAGTATAAAAAATGAATGCAATTACAAAATGAATTGATTTCCTAATCAACATGCCACATTACAGCCTTATCTTATGAATTCTTTACAAAGTTCCCATTTGGACCTTGCAAATTCAGGTCTGTTCATGTGCAGCCACATCCTTTGTGACACAGCTCTACCTTTAATAAGCTGTTGATCATAGCTCTGGTAATGAATCCCCAGACCTTAGTGCACAATAAAATATGACTCAAACCCACTCACAATGGCTGATCAAGTCATGGGGAGAGTGTTGTGGGTAGGCTGTGGCTACCTAAGATCAGCTGGACATGGACTTTTGTGGCCCAGAATATATAGCTTGCGTCAGTGGCGTAACTAGGAAAGGCAGGGCCCCAAGGCGGACTTTTGACTCCCCACCATTTGCCCCCTCCCCCCACGACCCCCTTCCCCACACAAACTTTATTCCTGCACATACTATTATACACTGTGATGGCCCCTACACACACACTATTAAGCGCAATAGTAGCCCATGCACACACTATTATGTCCCATGGTGGCCCTACACACACAGTATTATTCCCCATAGTGGCCGCTGCACACACTATTGTGCCCCATAGTGGCCCCTGCACACACAGTATTATGGGCAATAGTGGCCCCTGCACCCACTATTATGCCCCATAGTAGCCCCTGTACACAGTATTATGGCCAATAGTGGCCCCTGCACCCACTATTATGCCCCATAGTGGCCCCTGCATACATTATTATTCCCCATAGTAGCCCCTTCACAAAGTATTATGCCCCATAGAGGATCACCCATGTACAATTATTATACTCTGGGGTCTTTTCAGACCTCAGAGTATAATGATTGGCAACCCAGGGAGGATACAAACATAAAAAACACTGTTGCTGAGCTCCCCCTGGCTCCGGTGCACTTCTTGCTGATTTCGGCCAACTTCAGTGATGGACCAGACGTCACCTGACCGAGGCCGGTGTCACAACACATAAAGACGCTAGCCTGGGCCACGTGATGTCACCAAACAGGCCTGAAGCCTGCCTGAACCTAGGAGAGGTAAGTAACAGTGTTTTTATGTTGTTTCACTTGACCTGGGCCTCCGATTGTTATACTCTGGGGTCTGAAAATTCACATTATACCAGAAAATATGCATGATTGCATTAGTAAATCTGACCCATTGCTTTGCTGTATAGAACTTTCTATGCAAAGAAGAAACGACCCATGTCTCTGAAGCCAAACAAATCACCTTTCAACCAGATGTGCCAGAGATACAAAAGGAAAAGGAGCAAAATAAAAAACAGAACTTGTGGGAAATATCACATGTACCCAGCACCTATGACCATCCCCTCCCCGATCACACCAACCATGGACTGGAGATATAGTTGTTTCTTGAATATAAAAGTACTATGAAAGTATAAGTGAATACAATCCCACCTCTCCAATAGACCACACCCTTATACAGATCCAATTTCCCGTGGCACTTTTTTCCCTACTATATGTTTAAGAAGATCACCCCTTAGAAAAACACTTTTCCTTGGAATTTTGGTGGTAATTTCAAAGACATTTCAGTGAGGCCCTGGTTTACATCTGCGCATGGGTTTCCATTCGGGGAGTATACTTGAGGACCTCCCTAACAGAAACCTAATCTGCATAAAAAAATGGTTACCTGAGCAAACCCGTGGACCTCATAGACTATAATGGGGTCCGTATGGTTACCACTTGGTTTCCGCACGAAAAATACGGAAAGAAAAGTGCTGATTGCAGGACTTTTTGTGCGGAGAGGGGAACAGAATGACCCGAACGCAGATGTGAACTGGACCTAAGTATAAAACATGCTCTGTAAAGGTTTTAACTGCTCTGAAACCTAACTGGACCTGTCCTTTATTCTGAGAACAATAATTCCCTATTATGCTGTACATCAGGCTCTGTCCTATTTTACAAGCCAGTGCATACTCATAATCTATTGGGGGCTGCATGAAATTCTGATTTAATGGGGGAGCGTATAGCATTATGCCTGTTATAGTGGCCTGTATACTATGTATTTCCATTGATAGGCTCACAGCAGTTTGAAGCCCCCCTTATGATTTCCCCTTGTATTATTGCAATGTTCTCTTGAAATTACACAATGTAATCCTATGACAAACCATACCAATGATATCTGAAAATAAAATGCACATGACTTTTATCTGAAATGTGACACTGTAAAGCAGTTTATACTTCTATAAGTATATAAGTATAATAAGTAAATAGCATTGTCAGAAGGGAAAATGGAAAATGCTTGATTGTTCTATAACCCTAGGGGTGACTTTAACTAAACACTCCATCAATAAGAAAACTGTGCCACGCAGGTACATTCTCCTAGAACCCACAAATGGCTGTCAGAGAGGTCAATGTAAAATGAGATTAGATATGATTTGCTTTCTATGACTACTTTTGATTAATTGCCAGCCCTTTCACATGCTTATACCTTTATGGTGTGATGGCAATAGGAATCTGTATGCTAATCTCTATCACTCCATTTCACAATCTGGCAGTACATTTATCAGAATGGCATCACATACATGTCATATGTCATATAAAGTGTGAGCTGTGAATTCATTGGGAATGAGCATGTATTTATTTAGCACTATAAAATTCCTCATGTGACTGATCCTTTCATTAAATCATTCTTTGCTTAAAGTTGACTGTCATTTTTCTTTTTGTAGGTATTATGAAACTGGCAGTATTAAGCCGGGAGTAATTGGAGGATCGAAACCAAAGGTTGCAACACCCAAAGTAGTAGAAAAAATTGCAGAATACAAAAGGCAAAATCCCACGATGTTTGCATGGGAAATCAGGGACAGACTATTAGCAGAGCGAGTGTGTGACAATGACACAGTGCCCAGTGTCAGCTCCATAAACAGGTAAATATACAGTGGCCTTTTTCTTTTTTTTTACTTTTTGTTATACAAGAAAACAGACAAGCATCAGACATTTACAGTATAACAGCAACTTCTGAGATAAAAGGCAAAGAAATTACACTGGATAGTAAACTTGAGAAAACTAATAACCACTTTTGGCTATTAGGATATACACAGAATAATAGGAACCTATGGCGAAATGAAAATAAGTCGCCCACTCGGTGCTGGTTTGTGTACTGTCCCAGGCCGATCACCCAAATTCTCACGTCCAGTACTAAATGTAGTCACTATTTCACAAAGAATGGAGAGCCAATTCTGACCTTGTTATCTTAAAGACAACCAAGATATATATTCAATTATGTAATATGCTTCTATAAAACACCCTGTACAAACAGGCAGGATTGTGTAATATGGTAACTGCTTGTGCCTGTTCTCTCTGAGTAGCAGAATATGGCTTTTACATTGTGGGGCTGTTGTGATGCCTGTCAATACATCATAACAACTCCATTGCTCATCCCATTCACGAAACCCAACTGCAGATTACTTTTGAAAAGCATGAGCTTTCAGATGAATTACCCCTAAAATAGTTTGGGTAACAGGCAGTGGTTAAATTGGGCTGCATTGTGCTGGAACTCAGTTCTGGGATAATGGCAAAATGTCTTTCAGCGTTCTGGTAAAAATGTGTCTGAACCGGAACTTAAAAAACACAGTTACTTACCTCTACTGACTCCGGAAGGCTTCAGGCCTACTTGGTGACATCCCAGACATCACGTGAGTCGCAGCTTGCGTTCTTATGTGTCGCGATGCAAGTCCTTGCTCACGTGATGTCCTATACGTCATTGAAGATGGCCGACATCTGCGGGGAGTGCACTGGAGCCGGGGAGAGGTAAGTAACAGTCTTTTTTTTTTATATTTGTATCCTCCCCTGGGTCTCCAATTATTATAGTCTGGGGTATGAAAGAGCGTTTCCCTTAAAATTTTTTCCCAGGGAGTATCTTAGAGAATTGCTGTTAATGCAGTTCCTTAATATAAAAAAGAGTAACGTTAACCAAGGACTAAACAGATGTTAATAATTTCATATAACATGCTAATAATGGGTTACCGTGTAGGACTAGATTTAAGACTAGAATCATTTCCATTCACAAGATTGTTTGAAGCTGGGCCCGCACGTTGTAGAAATGCAGCATTTTACAGTACTAGCAAAGAGAATGACATTTTATTTAATCTCATCCATACATTGTAGAAAAAAATGGTGCAATGTTTTAAAAAGCATAGCATGCTAGTTATACTTTTTTTTTACTGATTGTATGGGGAGGAGGCAAAAAAGGCAAAAATAAAAAAGCAACAGATAAGCAGTAAAAGATGCAAAAACAACCTTTTAAATGAGCACAAACAAACATAACCATTTGTTATAATGTGTAAGCATGGGTTGTTTTTTTTTGTTCACCATAAGTGAAATTCTTGGTGAGATGGCAACAATCTCACTGCAGGATCCAGGTATGGGTTGAAACTGATATAAAACCTGTCTATTGTAAGGTTCATAATATTGCTGATCAGAGTATAGACACAGATAGCTAGAGGATGCCGTTAATCCTTTTCTCCAAGTTCTCTTTATTTAGATATATTATGTAATATCTTTGGTTGTTTCAACAAAAATCTGTGCCTTAAACAAACACCAAACCCTGAAGCTATTTTCTGTCTCCTGCATCCACCTAATTACTGCAGTACTTAGTATTTAACACTAGAGGGAGGTCTCGCAAGGAACCTTTTTTACATAATAATAAAACAACAACAACAATCTAACAAAATAGTATGAAAGTCTATTAATATACCTTGATTGAAATAGTGTCATTTTGATGGTAACCTTATATTTCTAGAATGTTATCTTTATATTTAGTAAAATAGTATATAAATGTTTCTTAGTCTAATAAAATGCATAAAATCGCTAAGTGAACTACACACCAGCGACTGTCAAACCAATTACTGGGCTCATTTTCATAGTTTCACAGCATCAAGGATCTAGACGTACTCTATTCATATAATGTTTTTGCACAATTCTTCATGATTTTACACTAAACCTTAAATGCTAAGTGGAACTAACTTGTGAATGGATTATACAGTATGTCTAAAGCTGCTGATAGGACTGCAGAAATGCATTGCCCAATTCTTTAGATACACACCATACAGGGAAAAATATCTGTCTTCAGTAACAAAACTATCATCATTACCTGATATAAAATACTACAATTTATTCTGCAATGTCTGCTCTACCATGGTAATGGAAGCCACTGCTTAAAGGGGCTAATGAAAAGTTATACAATTCTCCAGTATACCTTCTGTATCAATTCCTCACCGTTTTCTAGATATATGCTTGTTGTCATTCATTCTATGTTTACTTCTAGTCTATAAAAATCAGTCCATAGTCATATGATGTACAGTCCATGGTCACGTGATGTACAGTCCATGGTCATGTGATGGACAGGTGCACAGTTCGTTTAAAGAGTTTGACTATAGTGGACCTGTGTGGTCTTCACATTGCCATGGACTGTAGATAACATGACCATAGATTGATTTTTATCCACTGGAGTTAAGCAGAATGAATGACAGCAAGCAGAGATCTAGAAAACTGTGAGGAATTAATGCAGAGGCAGTGGTTAGAAATGGCAGTCACCACTTCAGATTGATGTTTGGATTTTTTAAGTATTTCTAACCCCTTCCCGACATCTGCCGTGATAGTACGGCGCTGCCGGGAAGGACTTCCCACATCTGCATCCCAGAATCCGCATCCCAGAATCTGTGTGCGCACCATGCCCTGCGAGTGTCACCCGTATGTTACGGCTGACAATGCCCTGTAACACCCGCGGTTGGAACCGGGTCTGATCGCAGGTGTTAACCCCTGAGATGCCGGTGGTCAAACCTGACTGCCGGCATCTCAGGGGTTTCGGTATATAATAGACGGTTTCAGGGGGTGCCGGTAGTGGGCAGCCCAGGGTCTGATCAGTGACCCTGGGTCTGCCCCATAACTTCCCCCTCCACGTACCTGGTTGATCCTGCCAAAATGGAAGCTGTCAGCCCTGCGTGTGCACAGGGCTGAGAGCTTCCTGTACACTGCAATACACGAATATTGCAGCGTACATCTAGTTAAGCAGCGATCAGCAGATCACTTCTTCAATCCACCATGGGGACAGAAAAAAAAAGTTATATAAAAGTAAAAATAAAAAAGTTTAAATAAGTTTAAAATAAATTAGAAATAAATAAAGCCCCAAAAATCCCATTTTCCCATATAAAATGTTTTATTATGTAAAATAATGAAAAATAGAAAAAAATTACATATTTGGTATCAGCGCGTCCGTAATAACCTGAACAATAGAATTAAAACATTATTTAACCCGAACGGCGAACCGCGAACATCATAAAAAAACCCGTAGAAAACCACACAAAATAATGATTATTCACCACCTTTGCCTTAAAAAATGTTCAATAAAAAGTAATCAAATGGTCAGATGAAAACCAAAATGATACCAATAAAAATCAGAGGTCATCCCGCAAAAAATAAGCCCTCAACCAGCTCTGTCTACTGAAAAATAAAAATGTTATGCCTTTCAGAAGATGGCGATGCAAAAATAATTGATTTTTTCCCCTAAATTGAATTTTATTCTGCACAAATAGCAACGCATTAAAAAATAATATAAATGAGGTATCGCCGTAACCGTACCAACCCACAGAATACAGGTAACATGTTACTTATGCTGTACGTTGCACAGGAAAGAAAAAAAATGCTAAAAAGCAATGCCAGAATTGATGTTTCCTTTTACATCCCACCACGAAGGGTTAATAAAATGTAGTCAATAAGTTACAGGCACCTCAAAATGGTGGCATTGAAAAGTACATCTAATACCGCAAACATCAAGCCCTCATATGGCCAGATTGCCAGAAAATAAATATAAAAATCTAGCTTGTACAATGTGAAGACAAAAACCCTAAAAGTCGCCAAATCATTAGGACATAAGTGGCTGCGACTAGAAGGAAATGTGTAATCTGTGCGAGCGTTTTCAGGGGACACCTCATATTTAGAGCTTATGAGAGAGAATATACCAGCGCTGATCCCCCAGAATGCCCCTCTTCCCCGTCCGTGTCATAGGAGCTAGTGGGAAAATAGAATGGGATTTGGTGTGCCCAATTTACTCCGCACAGCTTACATATTCACTTTGGGGTTACTAATGCTCACTACATCACTTGATAAATTCTTTGAGGGGTGCGGTTTTCAAAATGGGGTCACTTTCTAGAGGTTTCCACTGTTTTGACTCCTCAAGGGCTTTATAAATGCGACATGGTTCCTGAAACTGATCACAGCCAGATCTGCCCTCTAAAGCTCCTTGGCACCTCTTCCCTTCTGCGTCTCGTGGTGTGTCCATATATTAGTTTACACCCACAAGTGGGGTACTATGGTAGTCGGGAGAACTTGCATGACAAATTGTGGGATGCGTTTTCTCCTTTAACCCCTTGTGAATGTGCAAATTCTAGGGCTAAATGAAAATATTAGTAAATTAAAATCAAATTTGAAAATTTCACCTCCATTTTGTATTAATTCCTGTTAAGCACTTATAGGGTTGAAATACTTGGTATATGTTGTTTTGGCTTATTTAAGGGGTGCAGTTTTGAAAATGGGGTGATTTATGGGGGGGTTTAATACAAGGGTCTTTCAAAACCCCTTCATAACTAGATTAGTCCCTTAAAAAATGGGTTTTAGAAATTTCTTGAAAATTTTGAATATTCTTGTTTCACTTGTAAATCTTATAATGTCCGTAAAAAATAAAAGGGCGACTAAAGTTTGATGCCGACATAAAGCAGAGATCTGGGACATGACATTTATGATATAATTTTGGCGGTCTGACTATCTGTATGCAATGCACATCATTTCAAACTTTATAAAATGTATATTTTTCAAAATTTCCACCAAATTTCCTATTTTTTCATAATTAAACACAAAACATATCAACCAAAATTTACCACTAACATGAAGTATAATGTGTTATGAAAAAACAATCTCAAAATCACTTTGGTAAGTTAAAGCATTCCAAAGTTATTGCTACATAAAGTGACACATGTCAATTTTGAAAAATCGAGCTTGGTCAGGAAGTCAAAAAGTGCCATTGGCGGGAAGGGGTTAAAAGGGTTACGCTAGGCTCACACTAGTGTTCGGGTTTCCGTTTTTTTGGGTCTGCTTGGCACCCTGAAAAACGGAAACCCTTTATTTGCTGAAAAAGCGGTTACCGGTATAGACTATAATGAGATCCATTGGGTTTCTGCCAACAATTTGGGGATTCTCTTTGCATATTTTAAGTGAAATGGAAGATAGAGTCCCCGAACAGTCACCCAACACTAGTGTGAACACAACCTTATCCACTTTTTAATATTGGTGGGCTATCCTTTGGAAAGGTCATCAAAAACATATTAATAGGGAAGCCCTATAGAGTGTGTTTGTTTGCTTGAGAATGGGACATAGCCTACACATGGAGTTTATGCTCACGCATTCTGAATGTAAACTCGTTCAGAGTGAGCGGCGTAAAAAAGGTAAAAAAAGCCTTCCATTGATTTTAATGGGGAGTGCGCGTATGCCGGCACCCATTGAAGTCAATGGGATCTGTTTTTTATGCCCCTCAGTCTGAATGGATTTACGTTCAGAATGAGCGGAGCGTAAACTCTGTGTCAAGGCTCCCAAGATTGTGAGTCCTAATGGGACTGATGTGAACGGTGCCGGTCTCTCTACAGCACTGCAGTCTATGCTAGTGAATTAGAAATTTCTGAAGGTCCCATGAATAAAGAGGTACTTTCTTGTCATTTATAACATTTTATTATATGCCGTCAGGGGAGCAAACTCTAATTGTCATTTTATGTATTTACCTTGCCGCAGGATCATCCGAACAAAAGTTCAGCAGCCCACAAACCAGCAAGTACCACCTTCCAACCACAGTATAGGTAAGAAAGTCCCACTATTTGGAAGAAATCTGTACGAAGGTTTAATTATTGATATGGATAGATCATTTTACAGAAAACACTGCTGCACACCCATTCTCCAGAAATCAAACTCCTTTGTCATCCTCCAGGGGCTGAACATGGTAAATTAATTTTATAAATACTGTTAAAGGGTTTTGTGTTTTACTGATTATTATGATAAATAGATTTTACCCTGGGACAGAAAATTGAAATCTACACCAAAAATGCTAACGGGGGACCATGGTATGTCGGATAATTAAAGTAATAAATCAAAAAATAGATACTTATTCATAACATTTTATGCATCATTAGCCAGTAACTAGTTCAAATATGTTCCTCTCCCCTCTCCATCATTTATTCATCCCGCTTCTTTATGCAGTTACACTCTTGAGTAGAGAGGTGGGAAAAGTTTTCCAACATTTTTGAGCTGAAAGTGTCATCAGCGGTATTAATGTGGGAACATAATTGATGTGCGGAATTCAGAATGAATGCTGAAGGTGATTAGGAAATAATGCAGCAAAGCAACACTACTTCATATAGTAAAAGATAATGCAAAATACTGTATATACATAAAATCCAACACTTCTGATCTAAATGTGTAAAAAACAGCTTAAGGCTAAGGACCCATGGGACGACCCCCAGCTATAAAGCGCTGCGGGTAAAACCACAGTGGCAACGCATCACGGTTCTTCCCGAAGCTTTAAAGAGAAAGTTTTCCTCTGCGGACTTTCTGTTACAATTATATCTATGGGGTAACCGCCAGCATTTCTATAGATACAATTGACATGCTGTGATTTCCAAAACCGTGCCGGTTTTAGAAATCATGGCATGTTGGCGCCGCGGTTTCTATCGCAAAGTGGGTATGGGATTTGCATACATAGGGTTATGAGGAAATAATTCTGACAGCCCACCCTTCAGTTACTTTGACAAATTACATTGCATTGACACAGTTACATTGTTTTCCTGGTATCAGTCCTTATACCAGACATATCAAATGGTGAAATAAACTTTGTTAAAGGGAGTCTGCCACAGGAATATCAGTATCAAACTGATGACAGTATCTTGGAGAGAAACTTCTACACTTTCCAAAGATGCCTTTCTTTTTCTGCATTGCAGTTCCATTTTCATGAAAGTCAGTGTTTTATTCTTGTTCTCCTGCTGGGGCTTCACTCTCTGTTCTAGATAACCACCCCAAACTATTGTCCAAGTCTGTCTCATTTGCTTGAGTGACATCTTCCACTTTGTCAAACTTTATCTGCAGTTAGGGACAATTTTCATGAAAATGGATCTGCAATGCAGAATAAGAAAGACATCTTTGTAAAGTGTAGAAGCTTCTCTCCAAGATATTGTCATTATTTTGTCTTCTGTTGAAGCTATATGGCCCTTTATTAGTAGGCAACAATTATTTTGACAGAATCAGGGCTCACTACAAAAATCTCCTGCTACTCTTGTGGGTCAGCTCAATCCCAAAAAAGATCCAAGCAGTTTTTTCTTATTTGTCCAATTTATTTCTGTTGCATGCAGTTTGTATCACTTCATTTTTACAGATCCAGATGAAGGACCTTCCCGGTGCCCTTTAACCACTTCCGGACTGCCCATAGACTATATACGTCCAGAAAGTGGTTGCCTTGTTCTGACAGGACGTACCGGTACGTACAGTCAGAACACAGTAGCTGCACGGAGATCGTGCAGCTGCTGAAGCTAGGAGCCAGCTGTAACTTCACCCAGAGCTCCCAGAGACATGGCAGGGAAGATTTATTACCTCCCCTGTCATCTCCATCGCTGTGTATACAGCGCTCAATGAGCGCTGTATACACGGCTATGGACGCTGCCATAATTCGGCTGCCCTCTGACCCAGCGGTCACGTGATCCGCCGGGAGCAGAGTCTTGCAAGAGCTGCTGGGTCCTACAGGATCACTGACCAGATCAGCTCAGTCAGCTGTGTATACAGTGTGCAGGAGGCTGGATTTCTCCTGCAACTGAGGCTAAATGTAGCAGCCCCAGTTATAGGAGAAATCAGCCTCCAGTACATAAAAAAAGTGATCAGATGTCCCCAAAGGTCTCTTATCACCTTATGGGGACATAATCTGAAAAAAATAAAAAAATAAAAATATAATAAAAAAGTGTTTTTTTTTTTTAAATGTAAATAAAATAATAATAAAAAAAATTAATAATACACTAATAAAACGCCGTTAGTAAAGGTTATAGCCCCACCCCCGAAGACACCATACAAAATAGAAATTACCGTAATGGAGAGGAAAAACTATATTCTAAAGTTTTTCAGTGACACTTTGTGTTATTAAATAAAAAAATAAAAAAATAAATTGAAAACCAGACACAATTTCCCTCCTATTATGTTTATATTTTCCCGGATATAAAAAAATTAAAACACATTTGAAATTAAAAACAACATAAAAATAAAGCCCTATGTGTCCCCGAAAAAAATTAGTTGACTGAGACATACGAGAAATATGTTACAGACCTCAAAACCGCACATACAAAATAAACCGAAAACGTGTCTGGTCCTGGACCACAAATTGGCCTGGTACTGAAGTGGTTAAAGAATTATGTACCTTCAGCTTTTACTTCAGGGATGAAGCTGCCACAGGAATGGGAATGGGAACGCATTTTTTGTGTGCAGTTCCTACAGTATGGCAGCTTCAACATAATAGTCTTGGAGAGCTAGATATCTGGCTTGAACTGATGCTATTGATATGTCAATAGGTAAATAGGACCAATGGGTTAGTGTAGTGTAGAGTAGATTTTTGGAGGTCCTTACAGCGATTCCACACCCACCTCAAATTGGATTTCAAGGACTAAGCTCATGAATTGCTTATACTAGAATTTACTTTGTATCATTATTATCTAGTATAAGTGGATATGAATATATAGTTTATATAGCTTTAGCATATACAATTTAGTTATTAAATGTCAGCATATGAGTTGCTCACATTGTATCATTTATTCTCCCATTTAACCCTTTGAACTATGGGTATGTGGAAACTCAACATGGCTGATCAGAGGAATGTTACACTTAAGCCACTGCCTTGCCAGCTGTTAACACTGCACATATTACAGTGGTGCATGGCATATACTGTATTAGACGCTGAATGTGCGCTATCAGGTTGTGGACAGTATTTATTGATATGTAAGCTGTTGCTTTAAACAAATCTTTTTAAAAACAGTTTACCGAAGCAATAGAATAGCGGCAAGATTAGACAGCTTGGCCCGGATATTCTCTTAACTTTACACCTCTTTATAGATGCAAATTGATGATCACACATCAGTACAATGCAGTCTTGTCTCCGTAATCCTTCTTAAAAGGGTTTCCCCAAAAGGATGGAGGATTTATACCTTCATCCTATTTAACATTCTGTGTTGTGCCAAAGACTTATTTGCTGCTCCCTTTGGAGACATACCAGGGTCAGCAATGAGGAGTTTTATACAAAGGGTTCACTGAAGCAATACTTTAGTTAGTTATCCCTCCGACTCAAAGATCTGCACACAAAAAGGAAAATAGCATTTGTTGCTACTTTCTAAATTCCACCTGCTAGTTTTCCATATAGTGTTTACTGATTGAAGATCTCTTCCATTTCAGACAGCGACCTGTAATATATCCATCTGTGTAGCCTTTCAGGCACAGGCTTGTAATGAAACAGTGCTTGAGATGAACTTTTTAGGTGTATGGTATACATTGTTTTATTTATATACCCCTCGCTATCTTCTATACTAGTCTCTGAAACAATGTAATTTATGGTGTAGAAATCCTCACTTAAATGAAAAAAGTACGCCTATAGGAAGGAAATGCTCCAGAACAAGGGTCTGTGGATCTCTAGCTGTTCTAAAGCTGCTCTCAGCATACCCAATATAGGAATACCAATATATATATATATATATATATATATATATATATACATATACAGTATGTCATTTGTTGAAATGAGTGATACGGTACACTGTAACATTGGACTGGCAAACTAAAGGCCACATATTGTGGAAAAGCTACATTTTTGTTGCATTTTTGTTTTGAGGAAAGGCAGGAATGGATTAAACAGAGCCCGTTGATATACAAAGGTTCTAGGTTGTCTACCATCATTTGATGGGATCTATAATAATGCATGCTATTCTTTCCATGAAATCTGCCAAGTAATGGCACTTTGTTCAAAGCCTTAACGTGTGCTTTATATGTAGTATCTTTTGTGATAGACATTTCAGTATATTGACATGAAATAAAATATCTTTATGTTAGCAAGTAAAGTGTTTTTTTTACTGTATAATGAAAATTTATATTGAGATGGTAGCTTCCTATAGATCAATCCCTGGTTTTCCTGAAACCCAGTGGCATAGTCTGGGAATAAAGCCAAGCTAGAATAACTCTTCTAAAAGAAAGAGAGACTCGGCCCCACGTTGCGGAAACGCAGCTTTTTTTCTTGCATATTTTGCTGTGGTTTTTGAGCCAAAGTCAGTAGTGGATTGTGCAGAAGGTAGAAATGTTTAATGCTTCCTATATATTCCCGATTTTTTTAATAGCCATTCTTGGCTTTGGCTAAAAAAAAAAAAAAAAAAAAAACCCGACAAAATCTGCAACAAAGAAAGCTACATTTCTGCAATGTGGGGTCTTAGCCAAGGTTTTTCCCTCTCTTCATGCAAAGCAGGGTGCTGGCTGGGTGAGAGACATAGATGTGGGTCAGAAAGGGCCCATGTCTCCTTAAGGCTAAGGCCCCATGTTGCAGAAACGAAGTTTTTTTTTTGTTGCATTTTTTTTTTTGAGCCAAAGCCAATAGTACCACTTTTGATTTATTGAAGTGGATAATATATTTTTGTTTCAGTTCCTTGTAATGTTCAAGATTTCTGCTTTTCATGAGAACCATCACTGCCTTCTTCCAGTGGATGGAAATCTGTCCTGGCTTTTTCATATTTACATACAGTACAGTAGCAGTTCTTATAAGTATGAGCCATGTGTCTATGTATCGCAGGGCCCAGGGCAGATTTTCTTCTGACTGGATGCTGCTAGTAGAGCATGTCATTCACTAACTACTAGCATAGAAATATAGAAAATGTACTAAAAAGTTACAACTAGAGATGAGCGAACAGTGTTCTATCGAACACATGTTCGATCGGATATCAGGGTGTTCGCCATGTTCGAATCGAATCGAACACCGCGTGGTAAAGTGCGCCAAAATTCGATTCCCCTCCCACCTTCCCTGGCGCCTTTTTTGCACCAATAACAGCGCAGGGGAGGTGGGACAGGAACTACGACACCGGGGGCATTGAAAAAAATTGGAAAAAGTCATTGGCTGCCGAAATCAGGTGACCTCCATTTTAGACGAATAGTGGATTTCAAATCCGGGTCATATGAGAATGTGAACTTTGTGACTATGAGACAGGGATAGCTGTACAGGCAGGGATAGCTAGGGATAACCTTTATTTAGGGGGGAATGTTATTAAAAATAACTTTTTGGGGCTCTATCGGGTGTGTAATTATGATTTTTGTGAGATAAACTTTTTCCCATAGGGATGCATTGGCCAGCGCTGATTGACCGAATTCCGTACTCTGGCCAATCAGTGCTGGCCAATGCATTCTATTAGCTTGATGAAGCAGAGTGTGCACAAGGGTTCAAGTGCACCTTCGGCTCTGATGTAGCAGAGCCGAGGCTGCACAAGGGTTCAAGCGCACCCTCGGCTCTGATGTAGGAGAGCCGAGGGTGCACTTGAACCCTTGTGCACCCTCGGCTCTGCTACATCAGAGCCGAGGGTGCGCTTGAACCCTTGTGCACACTCTGCTTCATCAAGCTAATAGAATGCATTGGCCAGCGCTGATTGGCCAGAGTACGGAATTCGGTCAATCAGCGCTGGCCAATCAGCGCTGGCCAATCAGCGCTGGAGGAGGCGGAGTCTAAGATCGCTCCACACCAGTCTCCATTCAGGTCCGACATTAGACTCCGCCTCCTCCAGCAGAGCCAGCGCTGATTGGCCGAATTCCGTACTCTGGCCAATCAGCACTGGCTAATGCATTGTATTGGCGTGATGAAGCAGTGCTGAATGTGTGTGCTTAGCACACACATTCAGCTCTACTTCATCGGGCTAATAGAATGCATTGGCCAGCGCTGATTGGCCAGAGTACGGAATTCGGCCAATTAGCGCTGGCTCTGCTGGAGGAGGCGGAGTCTAAGATCGCTCCACACCAGTCTCCATTCAGGTCCGACCTTAGACTCCGCCTCCTCCAGCAGAGCCAGCGCTGATTGGCCAAATTCCGTACTCTGGCCAATCAGCACTGGCTAATGCATTGTATTGGCGTGATGAAGCAGTGCTGAATGTGTGTGCTTAACACACACATTCAGCTCTACTTCATCGGGCTAATAGAATGCATTGGCCAATCAGCGCTGGCCAATGCATTCTATTAGCGTGAACTGAGTTTGCACAGGGGTTCTAGTGCACCCTCGGCTCTGCTACATCAGATTGCTACATCTGATGTAGCAGTGCCGAGTGTGCATCAGATGTGTAGTTGAGCAAAACTGACTCAACACTGCTAAGTCTCTGCATTCGCATAGGAATGCATTGGCCAGCCTTCGGCCAATCAGCGCTGGCTCTGCCGGAGGAGGCGGAGTCTAAGGTCGGACCTGAATGGAGACTGGTGTGGAGCGATCTTAGACTCCGCCTCCTCCAGCAGAGCCAGCGCTGATTGGTCGAGTTCCGTACTCTGGCCAATCAGCACTGGCCAATGCATTTCTATGGGGAAAAGTTAGCTTGCGAAAATCGCAAACTGACAGGGATTTCCATGAAATAAAGTGACTTTTATGCCCCCAGACATGCTTCCCCTGCTGTCCCAGTGTCATTCCAGGGTGTTGGTATCATTTCCTGGGGTGTCATAGTGGACTTGGTGACCCTCCAGACACGAATTTGGGTTTCCCCCTTAACGAGTTTATGTTCCCCATAGACTATAATGGGGTTCGAAACCCATTCGAACACTCGAACAGTGAGCGGCTGTTCGAATCGAATTTCGAACCTCGAACATTTTAGTGTTCGCTCATCTCTAGTTACAACCCTTTTCATTATACAATATTAAATAAAATAAAGAAACAAACAACGGAGGAGATTTCCTAGTAAATCTGCCACATTATTTGTTGAAACTAGATTACTTCTTTAAGTTCTAATGGACTTTATGAGACACGTGTACCCTAAGAAGAGGTTAATATTCACAAATGTATGCATTCTATGTTCATTGCAGCTTCAACTGGTTCAGTGACTCAGGTCTCTTCTGTAAGCACAGACTCAGCAGGTTCTTCTTATTCGATCAGTGGAATTCTGGGAATTACATCATCCAATGCAGAAAGCAACAAACGCAAGAGAGATGAAGGTAAGACCCACTACCTTTCATTCTAGAGTAATGGAAACATAATTCCCAATTACATTAAGCAATAATGATGTAGAAAATATTAACTTTCAACTATGGAAATATTAAAGTCAGAATTTGAGGAACAGTACCATCAATCCCCTACTAAAATTACTGATAACAGTGAACAATAGACTGCATTCAACAGCAAATATATCTATAGTATTTTGTTTTATTACAAAGACTTTAGAAATAAGACTTTTATAGAATTTTTTGCTGATCTTTGTTTTAGTTTTGCAAATAGTGTTTTATCTGGATGAAATGAATGTGTATGTGAACTGGAGGTTCATTGCATGTCAGGCAGTATGTGAATATTGGCGTGCATTAAACACAGAGCCATGAAATCCGCCTTAGGTTGAGGTAAAAAATTGCAGAAAAGTTGTGTTTTTTTTTTTTGTGAAAGACTTCTCTGCGTTTTTCGAGCCAAAGCCAGGAGTGGGTTTAGAAATATTGAGAAATATAAGAGCTTCCTTTGTATTCTCTGTTACGTTTGAAACCACACTTGACTTTGGTTCAAAATCTGAAGCAAAAAACCTAGCTTTTCCGTCACATATAGCCTCAGTCTAAGGCTAAGGCCCCACGTTGCAGAAACGCAGTTTTTTTTGTTGCAGATTTTGCCGCCTTATTTTTGAGTCAAAGTCAGAAGGAAAACATCTAAGTTCTTCTTTTATATTTTCCATTTCTTTTCAATAAACTCCTGAATTAAGTATAAAAATATGCAACGAAATCTGCACCAAAAAATATGCTGCGCTTCTGCAATTTGGGCCGTCAGATTTGGGCTAAGGCCCCATGTAGTGTGCCACAGTAAAAAAAATGATTTTTGACACAGTGCTTTTCTGATTTTTTTATACCTATAGGAAAACAGCTAGCATTTCCATAATTGACATGCTGCAATTTCCAAAACTTCAACAGTCTTGGAAATTGCAGCATGTCCACTGTGTGTATTTTTCCACGATGTGTGGATAGGTTCCACAACAATCCCATTCAACCCGTCTTGCAGTGACTGTAAAATACCTCGTTTTTTTCTTTCACAAGGGGCCCCTGGCCTTAATGAGATTTCTCAAATGAGTAAACTAATTTTGGAAAAACAGTTTTTTCTATTGAAGATTTTGTTGTAGTTTTTTGAGCCAAAGCCAAGAATGGCCCCAAATGAAATGGAAAATATATAGGAAGTTCTAATACTTCTCCCTTCTGCTCCATTCATTCCTGGCTTTGTCTCAGAAAAAAAAAATGCAGAAACATCTGCAACAAAAGAAAACTGTGTTTTGGCAATGTGGGGCATAAAACATCTTAAGGGGCCCGCAATTACCATGTGCTATCTATAATAGTAATAATAATGCTTTCTTATACTGTGGAGAGGTCATAGAGCCCCCTCAGGCTCCAGGGCCCAGTAGCTACCTATGCTCTGTGTAAACATTGAAGATGTCACTGACTATAAGGCCCCATTCACACGGGGAAAGAGAGGGCGGATTTTGGCTTGAAATCCACGTCATAATCCGCCCCCTCACAATGGTGGTCTATGTAGACCTCTAGTGTTCTTTTTTCCACTAGTGGCATGTTGTCAGAAAAAAGAAACGAGCTGTTGTGGCGTCTGCCTCGTGGCAGCACACTCCAGGCTAGGCCCATACACCAAACCGGAGTGCTGCGACTGTTGGAAGTCGAGGCAGGTGGATTTTGGCCATATTCTGACGAGGCTTCAGAATCAGGCCCGAAATCTGCCATCCGCGCTCCGTGTAAATGGGGCCTAACTGAGAAATGCTTCTTTACACTCTCTTAAGAACATTCAAACAGCGTCAGTTTCTTCAAACAGCTGATCAGCGGTGACCCCGGGTGTCATACTCCCATCGAGATCTTATATTTCCCCCACTGATCATTAGTAACAATGAACAATTGAACAACACCTTTGATGTCCCTAATAGATCATAATGCAGGTTCCTAAGTTATATTTTTATCATATAAAACACTTAAAACACAACAAGTAGCAATTTTTTGACAGATGTGTGGCAGAAGTTCCACCTTTTTAATATTTTTTCCCTCTCACAGCACTTTCTTATAAAGAGGGTGGGGTGCGAGCTGCCATGAGTGCTCCTAAAGGAACCTCTAATGTAAATGTGAACATAGCCTAATCTTATATTCACATAAGAAGTAAATATAAGTGATGTGAGCCATGATGGATATGCATACGGGAATCATTGAATGCTTTTCTGTGGGGACTTGTAATTTTGAGCGACATTTTACTACACATTGAATAAAGGTGAAAGAGAACTATAAAATGTATGTTCAGTTATTAAGCAGAGCTGAGTAGTGCAGAAAATGATATTCCATTGTAATTGGATATTTTTTTATGCTCCTTGTAATTTTAAAGTAGATTGGAATTGCATTTTTATATACCAAAAAGATCCAAAAAGTTTTAGCCCATTACCCTTACATCTCATTACTAGCTAGATAAGGCTTATTGGATACATAATGACCTCCGAGGGCCGTAAAGTTTAATCGTCCAGGTTGTTTTGTGTTAGTAAAGACTCCTTGAATGAGCTCCTTACTCAAACACAAGTTATATTGTTTCTCTGTTCTGAACACAGATGTAATAATGTACTAAATGTAGGAATTCTACAGATATTCTATATTCTACTATTTAGCTTAGTTTATTTTATTGCCTATGAAAAGACTTTGGCTATGAAGTGTCTATGTAATGTTTAAAGTGAAATATATATTGAAAATTATATCTTACTAAATAGCGACTCAATGGATGAACAAAATATTCCAATCTAGGGGATACACGCATACACACTAAAATAGACATACCCCCCCCCAAAAAAAATCATTAAAAAACCCCCAATCTAATATTTTCAATGCAGTTTTACGTCAAAACCGGAAGGCGCTTCAGCAAGAAAGAGAATTAGAAGTTGTCATAAGAGTCCATTTCGAGATTTGTCTTAAAAATTTATTTGAATTTCTGTCACAAAAACTGCAGTGTTTTTTTTTTTTTAACTTCATGCTCAGTTTCCTTAGGGTCCATTAACATGGAGTTTTTTGGCAAGGATTTTGGAGAGGAAAAAAATCCGCTTCAGGAATTAGGAAATGGTTTTTCCTCCAATACAGTGTATGGACTTTGAAAAAACTGCTAGCGGTTTTTCCATGCGTTTTTTGCCAATTCCGCAACAAAATCTGCAATGTGGATTTTCCGCCTCCCATTGACTGCGTTGTTTTTTTCAGGCGGAATCCACCTGAAGGAAGCTTTTTTCCAGATATACAGTATGAAGGCATGGTACTGTAATGTCCTATAAATGGATATTTGATACAGTAATTTCTATAAACTGCATTCTAAAAATATCCAAAATTATAAATATGATGTGTGGATTTATTATACTATCTGTGCCAGAAAAGCGCCATATTTGGGCAAAAAAGTTGCACCACTTTGTCATTTTTCTGCTCTGCTTGCTACCTTTTAGCATAAGGGTGGAGCTAGATGGGGATCAAGGTAGTCTGGGGAGGGGACACCTATGCCCATTACATTAAATGTGAGGCCCCATGTTGCAGAAATGCAGCTTTTTGTGTTGCAGATTTTGCTGTGGATTCTTGAGCCAAAGCCAGGAGTGGAATCAGCAGAACGTAGAAGTATAAGGACTAGTCCACATGGGGCAAGTTGGCAGCGTATTTTGAAGAGAAATCCGCCTCAAAATCTGCTGCCAAAAATGGCTCCTACTGACTTCAATGGAAGCGGCTCGCTTCTTTTTTCTGCTATCTAGTAGCTAGCTGAATCAGCCGCAGCATCTGCGCGTGAGGCTCTGGCCCATTCATTTGGACCTAATCCTTCACAGAATGCCAGTGCACTGCACCAGCATCCCTTCACGGCAACGGAATGTGTGCACGCAGAGTTCATTTAACTCCATGTGAACTAGCAGTAAGAACTTCCTTTATATTTCCTATTTCTTCTGTAGCCGCAACTAAGTTTGGCTCAAAAAAAGGAAGCAAAATCTGCAACAAAAAAAAGTTGCGTTTCTGCAGTGTGGGGCCTCATGCTTACTATAAGTCATGCCACAAATCTGAAGTGAAAATAAATTTCTATTTTGGCTCACAGGTCCTCCAAAGATTCATTGACATTATTAAGAGGCTAGAGCTTCTTAATAACTTTGGCGCATCGAGTGCCAGTGGGGAATTAAGACTGGTGTAGGAAATGCCAGTCTTAATAAATTCCCACTATTATTTAAACAATACGCTTGGTAAACTTGTTCTGTATATGTTGTATAATAATGTCTCTAATATTGCTTTTAATATCTCTTATCCAGCTCATGGAAATATGGCTCAGACATCTGAGAAATATATAGCGTACATTCATTTTTGGCATGATTAATCATTTAGGTTAAAGGTCCAATTTTTCACAAATCTAAAAATCTATATCTTATTACAAACTGAGCATGGATCAGGCAGACATGAGGCATTCCTTTTTGCGACTATACCCTCCACCTTCCACACTGGAGTGGAAGGGCTTATGAATTCCTCAGAGCAACTTGTATAGAATTGATTTATTACCTTTTTGTTCCTCTAACTCCTGGCATTTTTTAAACAGATGTCACCAGCCCTTAACCCAGTGGGTTGCCTGCTTGGTAACAACAGGGGCAAACCAAATCATACAATCTTTATTGGTTTATAGGGTTCAGGGTGTCATTTTTTTCTCCTGTTATAATATGGACTCGGAGCAGATGTGACTTAGTGGGAGATCAGCTGTTTTTATTTTCCGAGAAAGGACACATAATGGAAGATTGACACAGGGGGCGGATGAAGTCTGCACAGTAAGGTTGTCAGACAAAAAAATGGAAAAGGCACACCGATAGAAGTATGTTATTTTAAAACCTTCTTTAAGTTATTTTTACTGTTTCTATTTTGATTCATAGAATTCTACTGGTGAAAAGCTGTTTGTAAATGTTATTTATGAGGTCGGAATTATTACTGCTCTGATTCTTCATTCTTCAGCCCTCTTAGACACCTACTAAGGCATTTGGCCTACTAAGGCATTTGGAAACAGGATGTTGAGATAATAAAACTAAGTTTACTCATTTTAGAAAAAAATATTGGTTATTAAAATGAAAATTCTGAATTTTAAGGGAAGATTGCAATATTTAACTATAGGGATCTAATGATCATTTTCTTTATTTTCAGCTGCTCAGAGTTTTTGTTCCATTAACACATAACTATACATAAGGACTGCAGTTTATCTACATTTTATAATGAGGGTTGTCCTCAGTGGCGTAACTAACGTCTTGTGGGTCCCAGTGCAATCTTTTGTCTGGGGTTCCCTACCTCATCCTTACAGCAAATTCTTGATAGTGATGATTATGGGTATTAAGGAGTTTAATCCACCTTAGTGTGGTCAGGGTAATCTGTAGGTCTCCTTGGCTTATGGGCCAGATGGAAGCTGCAATCTCAATACTGATGCCAGTGCTTATGGGCCCCCTAAGGCTCCTGGGCCCCAATGTGACTGCACCCTCTGCTCCCCCTCAAGTTAAACCCCTGGTTATCCTAAAATCCACTATCTGTCTCATCAGAGACTCAGTCTGCTGCTCTATCACTCCCTCATGCTCTACACTACAGTTCTACTTGCTCGAATTGGTTGCTGTGTATAAAGACAGGATCTTGTCATTCTCAATAGGAAATCAGAGCTTGGATATAATGGTTAGAAATAGAGTGAGCAAATATTGTATAGTGAGGAAAATGGATTAAAGGAATTTTAAAGGTACTTCTTAAGTTTTATGCCCCCGTAATTTTCACTTTCAACTAGGAATATAGCTTTGTAGGCCTAAATGAACATGCATCTAGTCATTTATATCTACAGGATAACATTTGTTACTTCAGCATAAAATCAGAATAGTCTTATTTCACAGACAGGAAAAAATCCCTTAAAAACTTAAATAGTACATGAGATATTGGTTCTGAAATTAAATTAAATTTATATTATTTGTCAAATCTCAATCCTTAATCTCAAACTTCAATCCAAATGTTAACATCTGAAGAAGCGTTTGAAGAAGTTCATTAAGTATGGAAATCCCCATTACACATGAGTGCATCAGTGGGGAGAATGGCTACAGCTCATCTTCAATGGGAACAAAAGGATCAGGCATGTTCAAATCCAGCTGCCTGATCCTTCTCCCCTGGCATCAACAGTTGGACGAGAATCAAGGGGTCCCAATGCATATTAGATAGTTACATAGTTACTTAGTAGATGAGGTTGGATGAAGACATCAGTCCATCAAGTCCAACCTATAACCCTACAATTTCCTACAGTGTTGATCCAGGGGAAGGCAAAAAACCCCATGAGATATTTGGTCTGTCTTGCTGAAAGTGACAGATTCCACTGACATTAAAGGGTTTTTTTGAACTAAAAATATGGATGGCCTATTGAAATGATAGGTCATAAATACCAACTCCCCAACCAATGAGCTGTTGTCAGCAGCTGATACGCAAAGAATGGAGCAGAAAGCAGATGGCTCCGTTCTCTGTGTAGCGGCCAGAATGGGAATGGGAGTAGATCTTTAGTATGTGGTCTGGTCACTACACAGAATTACAGTGCTGTCTGCTTTATGCTCCATTCCATGTGCTTCAGCTGCTGAGAACCGCTAATCGTTGGAGGAGACAGGTGTAAACCCCCCCACATCTGATATTATTGACCGACCTTTTAGATATTTTTACATCAGAAAGCCCTTTTAATCTCATGGGTATGGCCAGCTTTAGTCAAGTTCTTATATATATATAGTAAAGAGAAAAAATGGACGGCACAGCTACATATAAATGTTAGTCTTAGGTCGTTTCCTTTATCTTCTGTTACACCCTCTATCTGGCAGAAGATTCCAGTTGCACGCCGCTCACGGTGGTGCTCAACAACCCCTATTATATATCGCAAAGCACATAGAAAAAAATAGAAAAAGATCGGGGTGGGCACTCACCATTCCATAGTCGGCAGATGATACTTGATATCTGACACTTCTCATGTGTAAAATCAAAATCCTTTATTAAGAATAAATAAAAATAATACAGGGAGGGAGACAAGGCATTATAGGCAAAAAAAGGCAACAGCCGTTTTGCGTCTAGTACGACGCTTTTTCAAGCCAGAAATGCAATGCAATGCATTTCTGGCTTGAAAAAGCATCGTACTAGACGCGAAACGGCTGTTGCCTTTTTTTGCCTATAATGCCTTGTCTCCCTCCCTGTATTATTTTTATTTATTCTTAATAAAGGATTTTGATTTTACACATGAGAAGTGTCAGATATCAAGTATCATCTGCCGACTATGGAATGGTGAGTGCCCACCCCGATCTTTTTCTATTTCTTTCTTATATATATATCATGAGAACATTATTTATATTTTTGCAGCGAATTCTGGCTCAGTATTCAGCCTTCTTGTAGTATGAAGGATCACCATTTTCATACAGTACCAACAATATACGTTTTTGGCCAGGCCCCATTTGGCATGAATTCCACAGTTCGCAGAAAAATAAGTGGCGTTTTAAAGTCCCTGCAAAGTGTATCGAATTCTAGTGAATCCCATCCACACATTGTAAGAAAATATGAGCAGAGGACGTAGTGCGATTTCCAGAACCGTTGCTGCAGCCCACTATGTGGGGCCTTAGCCTTAATTAGAGCAAATAATTTTCTATTAAAAACTGTCCCTACACATTCCACTGAAGTTAATGTAGGTAACAAAAGGCACAAAACCACCATGTCTATACAACTTCCGAATTATCTACTTATCCCTTAGAAAGTGTTCCTAATGTCTCCTCCTAACAGATGCCAAGTAAACATGCCAAACGCAGATGCATTAATCACAAGTTAAGCCATAACAATTTGCTTGTCACATATGCCACATAGGTTCCCATATTGGGATCAAATACAAAGCCACCCAAAAAGGCCAACAATTTTGTTGCTCAGAAGCCAGCAAGCCACCAAAAGGGTTAATTATATGAAACCAATGGATTCAATCATGTCCTTGGTCTGCGCTAAATCAGACAGTAATCTCTGGAATTTGTACAATGCTCACATTGAACGACAGCATTTCATTTCTCTATCTGATGGTCTGAATTGTGAAAAAAGCTTCCATTGTTTAGACCTTTTTTCATTTGAGTCCATCTAAAATTCCTTGTCCCATTACATAAGTTTCCACATACTGTTATTTATTTACGCTTATAATGTCACATATTTTGTATTAACATAGCAAAATATGAGAATATGAAAAATACGCATGGGTTTTATCCTTAAGTGTTGATATTATATATGGCTTGTGTCTAAATATCCCTATTCCACAAAGCAGTTTTATTCTCACCAATAAAATGTACATAATATTATATGTTGTTTTTGTTCTGACAAGATGGTCGTGAATGAACACTTCCGCAGCAGCGGTTTTAGAAAGGCTTATAAAAAATAACTTGTCACTGCGCTATAAATCAGAGCTGGAGCCGAGTATGGCCTATGCATGAAGGCTAATAAACTACTGACTGCACATCTAAAGCATTCTAGCATTCTGAGAGAGACAACAGCAAACAAAATTTACCATTAATCTATGGAAGGAAACACTGTCATTGGTTGACACCGGTCATCCCAAGATTGTGTTTGCTTGTATTGTGATTTCAATATGTGGAGGACCTTTCTCACGTGTCTGACCCATTTCTTTTTTTTATTTTTTTTTTATTGTGTACTGGCATGATTTTTGAGCAATATTTGAAGTGGGGGTGAGACTAGTATTAATAAAGATATACATGCCCAGAGACTTCCTTTAAGGATATTGAAAAATCTAGACCACCACATAAAAGCACAGGTCAATTTTCTGACTATTTTTCATGAGAGAGCTTTCTTACAATTTACTCACTATTTTTTTAGGCTGGGTTCACATCTGCACATGGGTTTACATTTGGGAAGTCCACTTGGGGACACCCTGAATGGAGACCTAATCCGCATAAAAAAGCGGTAACCTTAGGAAATCCGCAGACCCATAGACTATAATGGTTTCCAAACGAAACATTCGCATTCATGCGCAGAGGAGAACGGAATGACCCTAATGCAGATGTGAACCGGGCCTTAGAAATCTGCACATATAACACATCAACAATTTACAAGGAATATTCTCTAGAACATACTTGTGTCCTCTTGTAGTGGACTTCACTAGCAGCTTGGTAAAACATGACATGAAAAATAAGTTGAATTTAGAGAGGTAAAATGAAAACTACTTTTAGAATTAGTAAATAATTGTAAATCAGTATACGTACTATATATACACCATAACCATATAATACATTCAAAACTGATTACTGGAAAATCTATGATGATTCTTTATTAGCTTGCAATTGCTGATTTCGCCATCGAATGTGCATCCAGTAATGATTTTTAGCATCTCTCTTCTCTGACTCATTGAGATTGAAGTTAAAGGGTATTCCCACCTCACATACTCATCAGTGTTTACTGCTGTAAAATCTTCTTTCTTCCTGGTTTCTTGCATCATTTGGTGGGCGGGGTTTCACATGCAACCTGCCGTTTAGCTCCGCCCCAAATTCACGTGTAGCTCCGCCCACCCATATTGGACTATGAAGTACAGGAAGCAGCAACTCCATTCTGTGTTACATACAGAGACTGCCTGTCTCTGCCATAATGAACACAATTGAATTAGCTAGCCTGATAACTGGGAGAACAGAAGAAATGAAAGCAGCTCCTCTCCTCTATCTGAGAGCAGGAAGCTAGGTCACATGTGTGGTGTAGACACAGGAATAGCTAGATACACAGGCTCGCTCCCTGCACTTAGCCCCTCCTCCCTCCCCCCTGAGAGCAGCAGATACATCACTGGACTCATGAGCAGCTAAGTCAGGGCTGTGGCCACAAAAAATTGAACAAAGTAATATAGTGGACAAACAAAGCAGTTTTGCTGAAGCAATGTATTTAGGAAAAGTCTTAAATCCACATTAACAAGCAGTATAGATAGGATCCTTGTGATGGGACAACCCCTTTAACCTAAAAGAGCATATGGCATGGGCTTCCCGATATGACAACTCCTTGCATATAGCTATATTACAGAATTCTGTTGTAGGCATTCATGATACAGCAGCCATGGCCTGTTATGGACTCTGTTCTGCTCCTATATAATCCATAAGGAAACAGTGGCATGCTGCACCCTAAGACAAACAGTATTAACCGATGCTTGTTCTCTGCCGGGAATTACTCGAGGGGAGCTTGGAGTATTTTACTGAGAAACCATATGGTGGTACATAGACTTGGCTGTTTATAAAACTGGTATTGAGAAGGCAACAATGTAAAGCAATATTTTTGGGATGATTTTAGGAAGGCACTACAAATGGTGGCCAAAAAAATCCGCACCATTTCACGAAATGTAATGATTGTAGTGAAAATGATTTCTTGTCTTTTTCCATTTCTATCCTGTTCTCTTCTGGATGACAAGTATTTGGCAATTATGTACATGTCATGTGACATTTTTCAGTCGATTTTGTAGTAGGAGGTATACATATCATCAGCAGGGACTCAATGTATACGCATCACATACATTTGACAAAATCCATTGGTGGTGCATTTTTTTGGCCGCCACTATATATATACACACACACACACACACACACACACACACACACACACACACACACACACACACACACACACAGGTCTCAGAAAGATCTAGCTGATCCAATGCATTTAATACATTTTTTTTCAAGTCCTTATTCATTCTAGTATATGGCTGGCAGCCCATTGCTCATTTATGGCAAACTAGCTAAATAAGTGTTGTGGAAATCGAAGTGGGATAGAAAAAATTGTAACAGAGCTGATGTGAGGGCTGGGGAGGTAAAAGATAGAAAGAAAACAAACAAAAGCCTCCTGATCTTTCTGGGTGATTCTTAGGTGCTCTCCATTCACTCCATCCTCTGTTATCTTGACTTTATGAGAGTGCTAATGCACACAATTGCGATACTGCCTTCTTTGGAATTGCCAAGAAAACTACCATTAAATGATAAAGTGATCATGAAAAAGGATCAGCTCTGGAAAGAATGATGTTTGTCAATGGGAGATATGGCTTTTATTTATCTTTCTCTAGTACTGCCTCAAACCAAATGGTCAATAGATGGTCAGAAGGTTTTCATTTTGTCTATTTCTGCTTTAGATCTAACTATGTGTTGGAAAATCCTGATACATGAGAATCCTGATACAGAGACACAACATTTTAAAAACATCAAGACATGCATTTTATTAAATATTGCAGTGAAGAGGTATTAACATACTATCAGTAATACATTCATCAGTTTTGCCAGGTGCAGCATATCTACCTTTCTGATCCATACTAGCTACAATTGCTTTGTACATATAAACATGCATACTCACAAAAGCCACCACTACCATTGTTCAATCACGTTTAACTAAAAGGATATTCTAACCTTTAACAATATTTTTAAATTTGCAACTCTGTATGAGGCAATTTTGGGCTGATTATTTTTGGAAATATATTGCTATTGTCCAGCATATATAATGATTATTATATTATTTTTTGCTCCAAAAGATAGGTTTGGGCTTATTTTCAGGGGATGTCTCATTTCTTCCACTCTCCAGACGCCCTTACACCAAAAACATTTAGAGTGTAAGTGCCAATGGTGGATGGGCTCTCACACACAGATCTGCGTTACTCCAGTTAAAGTTGTGTCGCTGTTGGGTCCCTTGCATTGCAGAATTGTTGCACTGTGGCCAAGTGTAGTGGTTGGCTCCCTCTGGTGAACAAAAGCAGCCACAACACTTGGGCTTGGGAGTGATGCCAGTGGGGCTACCTGATCTGTGTTTGAGAGCCCAGAACTACCTGTAGTCAACCCTTATTGTTGTGGAGAACTGTCTCACTAGAGCCATCTTGTGCAGATAACTTCCTTAAGGTCAATGTCTGATTCTTTTGGTGGTGTTTGCTTTCTTTTGGGGGTGTCTGCTTTCTGAAGGGTCTACTATATGTGTCCTGCTGTATTCTATCTACTATCTTAATGTATAGCTGTCTGGACACTGTTTTTAATTAACTCTAAGACTTATTTTTGGAGTAGGGCTTATGTTTCAAGCATACTCTAAAAATCCTGAAAAATCATAAGAGGAGGTTTGGTTTTGCTTTGTTTGCTTTTATATCTTCATTTTTCACAGTTTTTTTTCCAAATGCTTATCAGTTTTTTAATCATTACTTAACTATGTAACATGTTGACCGCTATACTGCATGTCTTACTCTAGTTTACCTTACTAAGTTATATGTCCTAATTAATCTTTGTTGTTGGCACTTGACGGGTCTCTGCTGGAACACCATATGTGGACTCTCTGGGACTCACCCTTAATCCACTTTGAGAATGTGAAAGTCAATTTTTATAACCTGTGACATGGACCATCCTGTTAAGTTTAATCAGATGTCTTGGCCACGTGAAGGCTATATTTAATGCAGATAGCCAATTATATGGTCAAAATGATACATTGGAATGTGGGTGTTTGGATTTCCTTTGAAAAAGTTAATAAACACATTTTAAAAAAAATAAATGCATTTTTTCCCACAGTATTTTTTCATGTAATTTTTGCAGCGTTTTCCTCAGTATTTTCTTCCCTTATTGAACCTATAGGGAAAGCAGTCGCAATTCTATAGCTAACGTGAAAGGGGTTGTACCATTATGGACACTTATCTCCTAACCACAGTACAGGGCTTAAACTCCAAGCATGGGGATTCCCCAGTGATCAGAAGGATGGGGGACTGAAAATCCCTCAAAAGCCTCCTTGTGAAAGATTATGGCTTTTGAAAGGCAGGGAGTCAAAAATTAACATTGATCCTGAGAAAGCTTGGTGTGACTTGCAAAATTTTAGGCGGAACTCTCTCCCCTCTCCCCCAAAGATCCTGATGACCCCCCCCACACACACCCACACACACACACACACACACATTCCTACACATGGCATTATGCAGCATAGTGGCCCCTGTACCTAGTATTATGCCTCATAATGGCCCCTGCACACAGTATTATGCCCCATAGTGGGCCCTACACACACTATTATGTCCCATAGTGGCCCCTGCACACAGTATTGTGCCTCATTGTGGACCATCCATGAGCAATTATTATATTCTGGGGTCTTTTCAGATCCAAGAGTATGATAATCGGAGACCCAGGGGAGGATACAAACATAATAAAACACTGTTAGCTACGGCTCCCTGGCTTCGGCACACTTCCCACAGATATCGATCATCTTCAATGAAATACTGGACGTCACTTAAGTAGGGGCTTGCTTCGCGACGCATGTGGATGCATGTCCCGGCCCATATGACGTCTGGGAAGTCACCAAGCAGGCCTGAAGCCCTCCGGAGCCAGGAGAGGTAAGTAATATTTTTATATATTTATAGTTTTTTTTATGTACCACATTCCAGATCAGAGAATTTCTTAGTTTATCCAGGAATGCTGAAAGACATTTTTTTAATTATGCTGGAACTTAGTTCCAGAGCCTTCCAGCCCAATTTAACCACTAACTATACACAAAAAAGTACAGTGTTCACAGAAAAAAGACATAATTGTTGTTGTAATTAAAAGAGATAAATAAAGGGGGGATAAAATAGAATCTCCTGGCCTCACTGTGAAGATCGGTGAAAGAACTGGACAGACTACACACTAGAACAGTGGCGTAACTTCCACGGAGGCAGCTGCCACAGGGCCCGGGACATTAGGGGGCCCGGTGGCAGCCTCTACCGCTGCATTTTTTTCTTCTTTCTTAATAGGCCGTTACCGGCTGGAGTCCAGCCGGTAACGGGCCCTATTTACTTACCGATCCTGGCTGGGCCGGGATCGGTAAATTACACCGCGGGCCCCGCAAAGACTATTATTCTACTCGGAGGTCTTTGCAGACCCCCGAGTATAATGATCGGAGGCCCGGGAGATGTAAGAAACATACAAAACTGTGTTACTTACCTCTCCAGGCTCCGGGCGGCTTTGGCCTAGTTGTCTGACATCTCTGACATCCCATGACCCCGGCCTGCTTCCCGAGTCATGTGACATCCAACGTCTTTGAAGAAGACAGCACAGGAGCTTGAGGACAGGTAAATAACAGTAGTTTTTTATGTTTTTATTCCCCCGGGTCTCTGATCTGAAAAGACCCCAGAGTATAATAATTGTTTATGGGTGTCCACAGTGGAGCATAATACTAAGTGCAGGGGCCACTAAGGGACATAATACTGTGCACAGGGGACACTGAGGGACATAATACTGTGTGCAGGGGCCACTAAGGGACATAATACTATGTGCAAGGGCCTCTGAGGGACATAATACTGTGTGCAGGGGCCACTAAGGGACATAATACTGTGCACAGGGGACACTGAGGGACATAATACTGTGTGCAGGGGCCACTAAGGGACATAATACTATGTGCAAGGGCCTCTGAGGGACATAATACTGTGTGCAGGGGCCACTAAGGGACATAATACTGTGCACAGGGGACACTGAGGGATATAATACTGTGTGCAGGGGCCACTAAGGGACATAATATTGTGTGCAAGGGCCACTAAGGGACATAGTACTGTGTGCAGGAGCCACTATGGGGCATAATATTGTGTGCAGGGGCCACTAAGGGACATAATACTGTGTGCAGGGGCCACTATGGGGCATAATAGAGTGCGCAGGAATGCAGCGGGAGGGGGGAGATGTCGGTCGATCAAGGTCGGCCAGGAATGGGGGGGACCCTTGCCAAAAGTTCGCCACGGGACCCCGCCATTCCTAGTTACACCACTGCACAGATACATAATCTGGTAGTGTTTGAAAATTGCACATGAAACATGAATTATGTCACCCATGCTTTTAATGTCATATTTCTCCCTTTATTTGATAATAATACTCCTTATAGCTGGCTCAAGGAAGTAGTCGTGTTGTCTGGTTTATAAGACACACACAAATGCCATCTGTCATCTTTGCACTGACCTGCAAATTGAATTAGAATTACTATACACAGGAGCCAGACTCAATTCAGTCAGACTTATTAACAGACAACTACACAACAAACAACATGACATAACAACTACAATGAATGAAAACCATAACAAGACACACCATTGAACAAGGATCATAGCTTACTCATTACAATTTATACAAAGCTCATCACATATCTGGTGTCTGGTTAAGGAAGAAGAAGAAAATAAAGGTGAAAGATGGTGGCAGTGGAGTGTAAATTGGTTTACGCCTGGTTCACATCTGCAATTGGTATTCCTTTCGGGGAGTCCGCATGGGGATCCTCCGAACAGAACACTGAACACATTGACAAGTGGTAAGCTTATGAAAGAATACGGACACCGCGCGGAAAACATACAGACCCCATTATAGTCTATGAAGTCCGTATGCTTTCATAAGCTCACGTCTTGTTAATGCGTTCGGTATTCCGTTCGGGGAGATCCCCATGTGGACTCCCCGAACAGAATACCGAACACAGATGTGAACCAGGTCTTAGAGTAGTAAGCACTTGGAAGATTCTTCAGTTAGTATTTCTGATCAGATAAACATTTCTCCCTATTATATTGGAGTACACAACAGCATATACTATCACTACCCTCTGTTGTATAGATATAAGAATTAGGTCTTGTAATAAATAGATCTACAATACATTTAGGGTAAAACGACACGATGCCTGAATAAAGCTACCTTCTGGATACTAAAAGCCTACAGATCCCCTCTGTTAAAATGAAAACCTCCATGTATATTGATGACTATGTGAGAAAAATACAATCTGAATAAAAAATACAATTTCCTTTCTAATATTAAGATCTTATTTACTCTAACCTCTATGTTAGATCAAGCTAAAAAGATTGCAAATTTCTGTAGATTGAGGAAATAGGCTAATAGTTTTTTATACTGCCATCCAATGAAGGAGTTGTAATATTTGTCAGTTCATGATCTTTCTAGTTACATATAATATATTCAGCTCTACGATAACACAAATCTTTCGTGAAACATAAATGCTCTCCACTTCAGATATGGCGGATAAGGGCTCTACCTCTCATGGATGGTAGTGCACTTTATCTAATAAGATAGAGCAATACAAATATGTCTGACAATGGTATAATGTGATGCGTTAGTGGGAGTATATCTTATACATACCGAATAACTGAATGTCAGGAAGATAGTAAGGCTGGTGGTAAAACTAATTTCCGTGTCAATATTAATCTCCAATCTAGATCGCGCAGATTAATTTCAATTCCATTCAGTTCATTTCAAATCTGAATACAGACCATACAACCATAGTCTTTATCCTGGAAAGTTAGAAATTCAGGATATGGTATATTATATTGTCTTTAATAGTCTACAAATCTAGCACAACTTCCTAAGAATAAACAATTACTATAATTTGTAAATAATAAGTATTTCACCAGACAGAATTCACATGTCTGTGTATTATCACGAGTTCTTGGAGATCGCCGTGAGGCAGGGGAAAAATTTAGGACAGGTCCTATACCTATCTCTAGAAAATCAATGGGTCAGTAAAGCACAGGTTGCATACAGATATCATCCATATGCTGTCACTGCTGTTTGCCCAGGGACCAGTTGCTTCACATTTTTGTGTGCATCTAACCTTATGACTTTTAAGAAAGGTGTAGTTACTCCTGTTAACAAATAATTTTACATAGGTTAAAAAATTCCCATAATAAACTTGACGGATTGGTATGACGTTGCAGAGTCTGCATCTGCATAAGACCATAAAGACTGATAAAGGAGGTAGCTGTTTCTCCAATAGAAGGCAGGAATGGTTTCCTGATCATACATTTTGTCAAATTTTGTCATATCATCTATATTTTGTATGTCTCTGGGTTTGTGAAAAATGGATGACACATGGATCCACTGGTGTGATGCATTCATAATGGAAAAAAGGACATGCTTACACTGTTTATTTGCGGACATCTGAAGAAACACATTGATATGAATGGGTACCTATGGCATCCATGAAAAATGCCTCATATAAGTTAGATGCAGATGTGGCCTAAGCCTTTGATACCTGATAAAGGGGCATCTGTAGCCCTATAAGAAGTGGTGTATGCATCACCATATCAGTTGTGGTGTCTGACACAGGGCCCGCGACCTTACGAGGCTCAGTAGGCCCCTGCTGCTTTATTTTTTTTTAAATTTACTTACCGATCTCTGTTCCTGCTCATGACTGTTCCTGCTCCTCTTCCCCTTCTGCCCTCTTGTGGGCCCCATGCATCTTATATCACGTAGTGAGAAGAAGGGCAGCCAAGAGCAGGATAAAGGATTGGTGAGTAAAGCCACGGGCCCCAAATACAAATAATAATAATATTATTATTATACTCGGTGGTTTCTTCAGATATAAAAACCAGTGTTACTCACAACTCCAACTCCATGTTGTCTTTGGCCTATGTAGTGACATCGCAGATGTCTTGTGTGTCAGGCTGGTGTAACCCACATCTATGATGTCATTGAAGAGCACCAAAAACATCAGGGAGTTGCAGCAGAGTCTCCAGTCTAAAGATAAGATATAATATAATAATATAATAATAGTTTGTGGTTAATAAACCCAAAAAATTTGGGTTCTATTGAACCCAAAATTTTTGCAAAATTTGTAACAAAAACCGTCGATATATAATGGAAATAATACTGTGTGGAGGAGATGCTATGGGATATTATACTGTGTATAGGTCACTTTGGGGCATTATACGGCACTGTCCAGGAGGCCCTTGAATAAAGCTCTCCCCAACACCAGTCTTTGTGTCTTCTTAAGCTATTGTGCCTGTTGTTTTGATAATATTATATTTGTGCAAACAGCTTCAATTTCCTATTGCCATTTTTATAGATGTTTTTTACTTTTCTTAATAACCTAAAGATAATGATTCAGAAAAAGAAAGACCCTAGATAAGATAAGCAGTGATGTATGTGCCTGGTGGCCACTTATCCTCCTATAGGCTGAGGCTCCACATTGCGGAAATGCAGCTTTTTTGTTCCAGATTTTGTTGCAGTTTTTTTTAAGCCAAAGCCAGGAGTGGATTGAGCAGAATGTACAAGTATAAGAACTTCCTATATATTTATCACTTATTTTGTAGCCATTTTTGGCTTTGGCTCAAGAAAACGCAACACAATCTACAACAAAAAAAGCTGTATTTTCGCAACGTGTGGCCTCAGCCATAGGTTGATTTTGCACAGCGCTTTTTTGGTGGAAAATTGCATGCACTACAGTAATGGCTAGCACTTATTACTATACATCTCACTATATGCTAATGAATGACCATTATAAAGAAACCCCTCTAGTGTTCACGTTGTTCATACAGGTGAGGAACATAGCAAGGCATTATTGCAATTAAAAACCGTATTCAGTTCTTCAGCATAAAAGTGCTTTGTAAACTCAGCTTTATAGAAATAAATTCAGATAAAGTTAATGTAATTCATTCTTCTAGGATATGTGACCCTCTCAGCGACCATTTTTAACAGTCCCTATCTCAGTTCTGAATTATGAGACTTTATGTCATATCCCCTAAAATCTGTGTCCTCTTTGTACTGTACTGTATTTATTTAGTACTTTACTACCGATCTGAGTATCAAAGTCAGAGCTGGGAATTATTGTATGTCCTACACATAATGAAGAAATGTAGCTTTGATTGCTTCTCTCACTAGAACATATACATGAATCAGTTTTCCATTGCCTACAACCACTTACATCATTTAGAACACATTACATTGTGCATTGATGATCAATTTAAGCAGGGAAAAAAATAGGGAAAAATTAGAAGTCATTCTCTGGGGATGCTGGTTAATAAACTAATCCTTAGAAAATGAAGTATAGGAAGAGGGAGGGAACATTAAGGGGATGGTGAGTTAATGAGCTAAAGATGAATGCACAACAATATGGGATGTTATTTAAAAATCACATTACAACTATCCCCGGCTCCTACTCCAAGCTCAGCTGAGCCATGTGATGGTGTGCACAGCTTCTAGGGAAACCATGTAGTCATGGCAAACCTAAGCAAAGGGCAAAAGGTATTTTGTAAGATTTCCTTTTCAGATATAGGACCAGATAGAAATTAAATTACGTTACAACACAGAGAGAGGGGAAAAGGTTGCAGAAATGAAAGAGATAGAGAGAAAATAAGGTTCTTTAGGCATTTGCAATTTAATTGATATTTTGCCGCAGGAAGCCAATCAGTATAAGTAAATTGACGTTATAAGATAAAAATAATCGCTTAATGGGATACCCTCCCCCATGGCTGATGCAGCCCAAATAAATGTAGCCACACACACAGAAGCAGCGTGACGGCAGTTACTAGGTACAGCTTACTGCTGCCTTACTGGCAGGGTTCTTGTTGGGCTGCCGTTAGTTTTCATGGCATCTGTCTCCACTCCCTGAGAGAAGGCAATGAGCGGCTTCGCATTGATTGCCATTTCAGCCAACGGCGGGCTGGAGAGAGAGCGAGACCGTAATTAATGACTCTATTTGCTGGAGCACTGCTGAGAACAATTGTGTTTGTTATGGTTACAACGGATGCCAGCTTTTCTCTACAACTCCGGGGAGGTGTTTCAGTGAGGAGCCCAGCAGTCTAAAACTGGGCAAAGGACCAGAGGATGCATGTGAAAAAAAGAACATCAACAATAACAACAATCATAGAAGAAGATGATAATAACCCTTTGTGTACATTTAGCAGCTTACAAGCATGATATTAAATATACCTCCCTTGTTTGTGTTTATACCATATAGCAAAGGGGACACAAACTAAAAGTGACAGCTACCACCTCCTTCTACGTTCTCCTACACTCCTTCCACCTCCATCTCCTACGTTCTCCCACATTCCTTCCACCTCCTTCTCCTACGTTCTCCCACATTCCTTCCACCTCCATCTCCTACGTTCTCCCACATTCCTTCCACCTCCTTCTCCTTGTCGTTCTTCCTTCATGCAGCTCAAAGAGAAGGGGGATAGATTTAATGTCTGCTTTCTACCTCTTGTAAAGTCAACCATTAGAACTCTACATTTCTCTGTTTTCATTTAAGTGGGAAGGAAGCAGCAGTTTTTAATGTGGCTCCCTTTTCCGTCATCAAATCGAAAAGGAGTTTTTCCTCCTATTGCTTTTACAGGTCTTCCTGTCAGTCATTCAAAGTAAAAATATCCCTCCCTTCTCATCTATCTCACAGGTTTAGCTGAAGGGGGTTTTCCTAGGAACATAACCATATTTATATTTGTAGACAAGTAAAAGTTAAACATTTTTGTGAATAAAAGTAATTAAAAATTTTGCACAGTTTTAGGCTTAGGTCCCACGTAGCAAGCCACAACCAAAAAGCGCTGTAGGAAAAACCATGCGGAAACACATTGCTTTTTTTTCTGTGGCAGTTTTCACACTTTTACTACCTATTATACCTATATATATAAACTGCTTGTGTTTCCGTAGGTACAGTCCTATGAAAAAATTTGGGCACCCCTATTATTCTTAATAATTTTTAGTTCTAAATATTTTGGTGTTTGCAGCAGCCATTTCAGTTTGATATATCTAATAACTGATGGACACAGTAATATTTCAGGATTGAAATGAGGTTTATTGTAATAACAGAAAATGTGCAATATGCATTAAACCAAAATTTGACCGCTGCAAAAGTATGGGCACCCTTATCATTTTATTGATTTGAATACTCCTAACTACTTTTTACTGACTTACTGAAGCACTAAATTGGTTTTGTAACCTCAGTGAGCTTTGAACTTCATAGCCAGATGTATCCAATCATGAGAAAAAGTATTTAAGGTGGCCAATTGCAAGTTGTTCTCCTATTTGAATCTCCTCTGAAGAGTGGCATCATGGGCTACTCAAAACAACTCTCAAATGATCTGAAATCAAAGATTGTTCAACATAGCTGTTCAAGGGAAGGCTACAAAAAGTTGTCTCAGAGATTTAACCTGTCAGTTTCCACTGTGAGGAACATAGTAAGGAAATGGAAGACCACAGGGACAGTTCTTGTTAAACCCAGAAGTGGCAGGCCAAGAAAAATATCAAAAAGGCAGAGAAGAAGAATGGTGAGAAAAGTCAAGGACAATCCACAGACCACCTCCAAAGAGCTGCAGCATCATCTTGCTGCAGATGGTGTCACTGTGCATCGGTAACAATACAGCGCACTTTGCACAAGGAGAAGCTGTATGGGAGAGTGATGAGAAAGAAGCCGTTTCTGCAAGCACGCCACAAACAGAGTCGCCTGAGGTATGCAAAAGCACATTTGGACAAGCCAGCTTCATTTTGGAAGAAGGTCCTGTGGACTGATGAAACAAAGATTGAGTTGTTTGGTCATACAAAAAGGTGTTATGCATGGCGTCCAAAAAAAACAGCATTCCAAGAAAAATACTTGCTACCCACTGTAAAATTTGGTGGAGGTTCCATCATGCTTTGGGGATATGTGGCCAATGCCGGCACCGGGAATCTTGTTAAAGTTGAGGGTCGCATGGATTCCACTCAGTATCAGCAGATTCTTGAGAATAATGTTCAAGAATCAGTGACGAAGTTGAAGTTACGCCGGGGATGGATATTTCAGCAAGACAATGATCCAAAACATCGCTCCAAATCCTCAGGCATTCATGCAGAGGAACAATTACAATGTTCTGGAATGGCCATCCCAGTCCCCAGACCTGAATATCATTGAACATCTGTGGGATGATTTGGAGTGGGCTGTCCATGCTTGGCTTAACTGAACTTGAATTGTTTTGTAAAGAGGAATGGTCCAAAATCCCTTCATCCAGGATCCAGGAACTGATTAGAAGCTGCACAAAGCGACTAGAGGCTATCTTTGCAAAAGGAGGATCTACTAAATATTAATGTCACTTTTCTGTTGAGGTGCCCATACTTTTGCACCGATCAAATTTTGGTTTAATGCTAATTGCACATTTTCTGTTAGTACAATAAACCTCATTTCAATCCTGAAATATTACTGTGTCCATCAGTTATTAGATATATCAAACTGAAATGGCTGTTGCAAACACCAAAATATTTAGAACTAAAAATGATTAAGATTAATAGGGGTGCCCAAACTTTTTCATAAGACTGTATAACGGACATTGCGATTTACAAAAAAATGCCAGCGTTTTTGAAATTGCAGCATTTCCGCTGCAGATTTTTTTCTGCATTTTGGGGATAGGATTAGCCAGGATCCCATCCATTTTACAGGTACTATAAAATGCCGTGGCCAAATCAAGGCGCTTGCGTTATGTGCGGCACAGGCTTTAAAGATTTTCACTAAGCATCTTAGTGGTGACGGTGTTTTTTTGATTGGATATGACCATGAATACAGGAACCTTCTCTAGTCTGGCACTCATGTACTGTATACATAAACTGTTCCTGCCTGATAACCTCTTGTTGAAATCATAGCTGGGTTTCTGATATGTCCCAGGCTGCAGAAGGTCCTTGCATTCATAGTTGTATCCAACCATTACATTAAAGTACGTTAGAGTCTCTGTACCTGATGGACTCCATTTTATTCATTGGGTATGCTAAATATTTTAGCGGTTCGCTGTTCTAGTCCTCTGATGGACCATAACAACGGACACCCTGACACTTGTGTGAACCTAGTGGAAAAGGAATTGGAAATTGATTTATGCCTAATTTATTTATTGGCACACACCTGTTTATAAATTTGGCACATTAAAGACCATGTAACAGAAAATTAGACCTATTCTTGTTATGAACAGGCATCGATTTGTACCAATTCCAGGTTTTCCTTCTGATAGATTGGACAGAATCCACAGGTGATATTTACCAAGCAGTTTACGTAACAGAGTCAAGAAAACAAATGAAATGCAACAAATTAGCTTTAAGATTTACCACTTTCCTCTTGGCTTAGCAGATTATAAAAGTGACATAGAAAGTGGGCATGGTCAGTAAGGAGACAAAGTTTTGGTCAAATTTATTACAAAAGCTTGAAAATTTAACAGATTATTTGCATAGATCTGCAGGTCACAGCAGGTGTAGATTAGATTTTCTGATTGTTGGACAAATATATCAAATTGATTAAGGGATAAAAGTAACATAGTGCGGTTGAGAAAAGACATATGTCCATTAAGTTCAACCAGATATGACGTTCTATACATCTAAGCATTTTTCTTTTTTTTCTAATGTAGATTGTGAGCCCCACATAGAGCTCACAATATACATTTTTTTTTCCCTATCAGTATGTCTTTTTGTAATATGGGATGGAAATCCATGCAAACACGGGGAGAACATACAAGCTCCTTGCAGATGGTTTTCTGTCCTTGGTGGGATTTGAACACCAGGACTCCAGCGCTGCAAGGCTGCACTGCTAACCACTGAGCCACCGTGTGGCCCCCTACATCTAAGCATTTTTCTGACATGGCCATCTGTTGCTGCTGTGCCCAGCTCTTTGAGTAGGCTATTCTATAGATTCAGGGCCCCTTCACACAGCGTAAGCGTGCCGCTCATTTAGGCACGTATACACGTGTCCGAGCGCGGCGCTTCAAAACAGAGCCCATTGATTTCAATATGCTGATATACGCGCGCTTCCCATTGAAATCAATGGGCTCTGTTTTGAAGCGCCGCATTCGGACACGTGTATACGTGTCTAAGTGAGCTGCAGGCTTACACCGTGTGAAGGGGCCCTCACAGTCCTTAGAGTGAAGAAGCCTTGTTGCCTCTGGAGATTAAACTATTTCTGGAAAGTGACTGAGATTTTGATAAGTTGCTCTTTCAAAAAATCACATCATTTTACTTTTAACTGTGGAGTCGCGAAGAAAGAATCCGAGAAAAATGCAGCAAAAACTGCAAATAAAACGCAATGTGTTTTTCGCAGCATTTTTTTCTCCACAGAGAGGACACAATGTAGAGAAATGGTCACTTTTGTGTATTGTTCTGTCCATTGTAGTTTGCGGGAATTGTTTATGGACACACAGAGGCCCTTTCTTACAAGGACTGCTCTGCTGTTTTCGCGCCTCTCTTTCCGTTATCTTCCCATCCACACAGACTGCTCTCTCAAATTCCTCTGTAGACTGCAGGAGGAATCTGAACTTTCACAGTTTAGCTTCCCGTTTTCTTTCCTGCACTGATCATAGAGATGTGTCCAGGGAGGAGATTATGAGGATGGTCACACAACTCAATTCAGAGATATCTGATTGATCATTATGGGGAGATCTCAGGTAGACTGTGCAGGAGAAACTTTATCCAAGGAAAGGGACTGAGTCCTCAGAAATGTGTGTGTACTGTCGGGAGTGTTCCTAACAATCCAGTAATGAGCTGAGCTGTAAGTCCCACCTTTCTGACAGGGGAGAGACATCAGTACTGAAACTAACAGCACCGATATCTCCAGCACTTTGGTGCAGACTGGGAAATCTGACAGAGGGCTGAATTCAGCACACCATCTGCCTTTTAACAATATGTAATACTGCATATCTCTGAGGACATGAATTGTTCTCTTTAATGATATCTGCTATACAACTACTGTATATAAGTAACATACTGTAGTAAGCACAACTGGAATTTAGATAAAAATGAAGGTTGATCATTACAATGTTACGCACACATGAATAAATGTATAGGCAGGACTGTCACAAATAATTCCATATCTACAGTGGAGTATTTAGAAATATTACATAGCCTGTAACAAATGGCGTATTAAAATAACACAAGAAAAACATCTAGTAAAATGTGACATAATTAATTTTTGTTGTTTTCAATTGGTCTGTTTAACATAGGGTTCAGATATGCATGGGTAGGCAACCACTCCTGACACACAGACAATGATCTGTGTACATCTTTTTGGTGTAGAGCTGGTCCTCGTATATATAACAGGTCAAGCCTAGAAATGAAGAAGCAATAAAGCAGTGAAATGGTACTATCACCAAAACATGATTGATCAATTGAATTCTATCAGAGACACTGGGCAGTGAGATTAACTCAGGCCTGATAGGTTCAATGAGTTAAAGCAAGGTGTTCATTTCAGCTTCATTTCACCAGTCTTTGCTTGTGAAATTGGTCAATCAATAGAGGTTGAAGATCATATATATATATCGTTGACCATCTTATGGGGAATACAATCTAGTACAGTCTGCTGCTAGCTCCGGCTGCTTTCAATGGATAATAGAGAATGAACTGAAACTCTATCAGCGGCTTTGAAATGCTGCGATATCACCTCAAAATGAAAAGTATTTTTGGATCTTTGATGATATATCTTGTGTTTTTTTTTTCTCTTCCCTCGTTTTCTTCTTTCTTTGATCTGCAACAAATCGCACTGATCTCACAGAAACAAAGTAATTTATTTTGAAAATATTTGTGCGATTGCAACAAACACATTAGTTTGATATTGGAATTTGAAACGTTTTAACTATTTCACTGGCGCTCTACTTTTAGGTTGCGAGCCTATAGTCTGTGAGTGTATTGTAAGCAATATGTTCAAAAATATTTATATTGAGATATAAAATATGTCTTTGGATAAAGGCTTAAAGTAACTAATAAATATTTCTGGAACTGTGGATAGTAAAATTTTTCATTACTATTATTGATTACTATCATAGAGAGGCATAGTACAACACATCTGGTTGGCCTATAACAAGAGAGGTGTAGACCATTGAGATCTGGTGTTGTAAGGCGCAGACTATACGTAGCCATAGAAGGTTTCTAGCTGACAACTGCGGTTCCCCAATGATTGACACTTCAAGATGTAGAATTTTACACTTATGAAGATTGTTATGTATATTGATACATTTTATGACACCTTTGATAGACCTAACTTTTTAGGCTAAGGCCCCACGTAGCTGACCTCACCAAAAAAGTGCTGCGGGAAACACATCGTGGTTTTTCCCGCAGCGTTTTTCACAGAAAGTCCACAGAGGTTTCCTCTTCTGACTTTCTGCTTCCATTATACTTATACCTAACCATCAATGTTTCCGTAGGTATAATTGGCATGCTGCATGTGGCGTGACGGTTTTGGAAATCACAGAATATGTTTCTGCAATGTGTGGATGGGATTCGCTAGTCACTTTGCATTGACTGTAAAACTCCAAACCGTGGCATCTACACCACATGTGGCTCCGGCTTTACTTACAGTATTCTGCCACACTTATTGAAACTTTGTAATGCTGAAGATATTCATTATCACTGTTTTTAATACTTTTTCATTGATTGTATTTGTAATGAAGTTAATAAAACATTGGGTTTAAATGTCCTGTTTGTTATGTATCATATTAAAGTGCATGGACTATATATGGGTATGTAACTGTAACTGCGGTCTGAATATGGGTAAGTAAACACTTTTGATCTTTCACTACAACTATTGAGTAGTGTGGTATTTTTGGATTTTCTGCATCGTTTATAGCCTGCTGCTTGTGACTTGTTTGCTGGCACCCAAGTATAGAAGTGCTGCATTGTACATTCCATTTTGGATACCATATGGGTAAGCAATAAATATTGATTCTGGGAAAACCTCTTTAATACATGGATATGTATTTTCTGGGCATATATCATGCATGAGAAAAGGAAAAAGAGGTGAATCTTATAGAGTCCCAATCTTTAAAGAACTGTTCACTATGTACCTATTGCCCACAATGTGTATAATTCAGCTAGTACTACCATGTTTATTCATAGTTTTCTAGCTAAAAAAGTTTTTTCATGTGATCTCATGATGACCCCCCTGCTTTCTCCTCTCTCATGGGGGTCACAATCTCAGGCAACACAACTTCAAACTGAATGGGCTATACCGCACAGATTCTCCACAGGAGGACACAAACTGCTATCACTAGCCACTGCTGGAAAAAAATTACCTGCCCCCCCCCCCCCAGCAGAAGAGGTCGTAATGTTCATAAACTGCCCCTGTGTTGTGGCACTGAGGCAAATAGCAAGTAACAGCACAGTGACACAAATAAGGAGAAGGATCGCATGAATTTATATACAACTAAATAAGGTAATATTGACTCAATTATATATACCGGGGGAATAGGTACAAAATGAAACAAAAAAATCCCTGGAGAATTTCTTTGTTTATATTTGTGTTTATTCCCTCTGTTTTCTGACATCACTGCATTTATTTTTGAATTATGACATCACAATCATCAAATTGTGTTAATTATGCCTTCAGGCTTGGGGGACATGGGGAAGATCACAGAGGTTTAGGCTGAGTTGACACGGCATTCCTCTCCGGATTAGGCCCAAATGAATGGGCCTAGTCGGGAGGGAGTGTTCGCGCACAGTCTCTGTGGCGGATTCCGCCGTGGAATCCGTGGTAAGAAAGGGCAGGTCGCTTCTTTTTTCTGCAAGCAGCACAAATCCACTATCGGAAAAAAGAAGTGAACAGGTTCCATTGAAGTCAGTGGGAGGCGGTTTTTTGAACCGGATTCTGACGCAGATTCCACGTCAAAACCCGGCCTAAAAAACCCCGTGATCCAAGCCTTCGTCTAGTTCAAGACCAAAAAAGAACATACACACATCAAAAATTAGTCTATAGTAGCAACATCGTGGATGAGATTTGAACAAATGCTGCGACTAAAGCTCACAGTGCAAAGAGAACTGAGGTGCCCCTTTCCTCAATACCTGCAGATAATCTGTAACTAGAACTACCTGATCTAGGCAGAGGCCACACGTTGCAGAAAAGCTGATTTTTTTTGTTGTTGTAGATTTTGCTGTGGTTTTTCAAGAGTGGATTTACTTGCACTTGGGTAGATACACATTACGTGAGATGGATCAGTGGTTGCTTTGCCACCTAAGAGGTCACCAGTATTTTAGCCCATGTGTCAAGTTTGGGGTTTTGTTACAGATGTTATATCAGGGGCAAGAACTTCAGGTTATAAAATATCTTCAAAAAAAGACGAAATCCAGCATGACCAGAGTAGAAATAATAAAACTTCTTCTTTATTTTCAACTTGGTATAAAAAGTCAAATCATCACACGTGTCACAGGAAAAAAGCTGCGTCAGACTGGATTCCTCTTTTTTTCGGATTTGCTGTCTTAAACTCCAAGCTGTGGAAGTCACATTTCCAAGCAGACCCAAGCGAAGAAACATCATGGGAAGTGAAGCTGAGAAAGTATATCTGCAAGTGGCCTGAGTATTTTCCTTCTTTTCCCTTCTCCTGGTTATGTATTTATAAAATTGCTTCTGCTAATACAATATTTGTAAAATTTTTATGGTGATAATTTTGATTTTTCATTTTTGCGCAATACTTTATAGAGCACCTTGGTTATAGAAGATGATATCTATAGTTAGAAATAATAAATGTAGAAACAATAGTGAAAATTGCACTTTATCTTAATTGTGTAACTATTACAGTAAAGGTGCCTTACCCATGTTCCATATACGTGAGAATTTTTCTATCATTCTATGTTTATTTAACTTTTGAGAGTACACTAAAAGAGTTCATTGGAAGTGAGTTAAATCCACTTTCACCAGCACAAACATTGCTTTCTTTGTGCCGGATGCCTTATTGTTTGGGAAAAAAAATCTTGAAATATACACATAAAGCACTATGTAATTATTACTGTGATGGAACATGATCTTACAACATCTCAGGACACAGTTAAAGCAAATTACTCCTATTAAATTGGACCTCATTCCAAAATACCCTTTTTGCTCTTTGCAATAATTCATTTCTTTTTTTAAGGTTCTAAACGGCATAGGTGGCATCCATCTTAATTAGTCGGCACATTCCTGTGAAGTAAAGCAATTATCTGAGGCGCAAAGTAATATAGTTGGAGACTATTGGTATTAGAGTCTTTCAACATGTGATGTGTCCTTAGGATGATTTAATGTTCATATGTATGTTGTACTGAGTTAATAGTGTGTTAAATACTGATTTAAACCTAATACTACAGAAAGTCATTTCTTGGAATAGCCGCTAAAATACACAGAAAGAAAAAAAAAAGGTCTGAGATGTATTGTTTCAGCATGTGAATTTTAAGGGGGTTATTGGGGATTTTGAAAAAGATACTGTAGTCAGAAAATGATATAAAATAATAAAGTAACCCATTACCCACTCGCTCCAGCGTTGCCTCTGGTGATCCCTGCCAATCCTGCAGCGAGGATATCACATACATCATTTACCCGACTACTCTAATCATTCATTGGCTACATTGCAGAAATGTAACATTTTTTTGTTACAGGTTTCGCATGTTTTTTTTTTCCAAGAATGGCAAAAATCTGCAACAAAAAAAGTTGCATTTCTGCAACGTAGGGCCTTAGCCTTAAAGGTGAGTCTGAAGTAATGACTGCCGGACTGAAAGTCTCAAAGTTGGAATGGTCTAGCACGTAAAAGGTTTTTTTTTATGCCATATCATCTGCGTCTGGACCCCTAAAGGTTACATAAGTATTAAAAACATGAAAGTGTTATTAAAATGCTGCAAATATATAAAATTTGGTATATTTTTGAGTAATATCTGTATGTTTGGATTGTAGAAACAGATGCCTTAATATTACAGTAAAACCTTTTTCAATAGCTGTAAAAGTAAGTACATAATGAGCAATACACAGAGGAAAATACTAATTACAGAGGTAATTCCACTAATTACACATTATCTGCAGTAATTTTACTAAAGTGTGGATAATTCGGTGTCAGCACCCATTTATTTTAAGCATACATAAACTAAACTGTCCTAAAACCTTAAAGCACATATACAGTATATAAATCATCCATATTATTCTGGAAAGCAGTGTTTGATCTCTATACTAAGGGCATTCACACCCTCACCTCAACTAGCCCTTCTCTCAGTCATCCCTGTTTGAGTCTCTCTGGCGGCCATAGGTGGTGTTTCAGTACTCCTCCGAGTTCTCCAACTTTTTCTCCTGACCCAGAGATGCTCTTTTGATTTCTCTTTGTAAGGTCAGCCTTGGCTCTTCCATTCCCGTACCCCTCCTCTGCCCTTTATACCTCGCCCTTCTGTGTTGTCACCTCCTTGTTCATTTAGTTGTCCCTTTTATTTGTGTATCATAACTGATGGCACAGTGTTGGTCTTCCCACACATGGTCCTCTCATCTTACCAGGAACATGCACCTATTTCAGGTCCCCGAACCCCACTCTCGTCCTCGACCTGGTTTTCCTAACTGTATCTAATAAGTTGGTCTGATGGCAAATACTTTATTCAATGACTATGTTCCCTTATTTCTGCTTTTTGAGGCTTGTGCGCCTCTATGCGCATTGTTGTACTGTTATGCCTTACTTTTTCTGTTCCTTTTCTTTGAAAAACCTTTAATAAAATTGATTAAACATTAATTGTCCATTTAAGGGCCTATTCAACTAGACATGATATGGGCATTATAGAATTCAGGTGAATCTTACCTCTGCAAAGAGTTTAGAGAGCCTCTGTCAGCAGTAAATTCATTGTAAAAAATAAAAAAACACTGCGGAAAAAAGCTTTTTCCCATAGCATTTTTCATTGCATTTTTGCATAGTTTTCCTCTGTGGACTTTCTGCCTCTGTATGGAAAACACCAACTGTGGGTATAAATAGCATGCTGCGATTATAAAAAACGCAGGCGTTTTTGAAATTGCAGCTTTTCCGCTGCATATTTTTTTCTGTAATGTGTGGATGGGAATAGCCAGAATCCCATCCATTTTGCAGGTACTGTAAAATGTGGAATTTTTTGCCACTCTGTTTTTGTAACATTATTCAGCTTTGGCGCCCCATTTTATTCATATACAACTCATGGGAAGTGCCTTGTCTTGGAATCTAGAGCGGAGAACAAAGTCCTGGAAAGCTATGGTGCATCCCCAAATATCTGTTCCTCATTTTTATATGAATAAAGAAGTGATTTGCATGAAAATTGGCCCCATTTACTGATGACAGACTCTCCTTAATATACAGTATGATTTCAGCAGAACTGATCATTCATCTAATGGGTATGGGGACTCTCGACTAACATATGATGTTAAGGAAGTGAATGATGGGGCATGCTGAATTTTGCATCAGAGATAAACTGTCATCAGGTGGTTTACTTCCATCTACCCATTCAGAACACATGCATCCTTAGCTGGCCCAAGTGTGTATGGGGACTTTATTAGCAATAATTCTCAACTAAATGAGGCTTTAGCTGACAGCTATTATAGGTGAATATCCACCGTAACAGAATACCACACTTGTGCTAGAAAGATCTTACTCTGTCAGCATATGGCAGCATATGGACTTTCATCTCTGATCACCTCTCTGATACATTATTGGTATTCAATAAAAAAAAAAGTTTGCATTCTTAAAAAAAAAAAAGAAAAAATCATTAGTGATTCCAGCAATGTATAGTTTTTTTTCTGGTGTAGACTGCACATATGAAATGTCTAATATATTTTACAATAATGAAGCCTCCAACTGTTTCTAGTCCCATATCTGTATATTTAATGTTAATGAGCTTAATTGTGCATTTTATTAACATAACATTTTTGCTGAAGCAATTACAGTAGACTTGTCTAAGAGAGTTACCGGCCTCTAGCTCTATAGTACATCATGCTTTATGTTCAATAGAAAATAGAACTCTATTGGAAGGCTTTTTTTTGGAGGCTGATTTTGAGGTGGATTCAGCATCAAAATCAGCGCCAAAAAACTCAGTGTGCACTGACCCTAAGGTTGAAACCCTAGATTGTGGAAACACAGCTTTTTTTTGTTACAGATTTTGTTGCAGTTTTTTGAGCCAAAGTCAGGAGTGGATTGAGCAGAAGGTAGAAGTATAAAAACTTTCTATAGAGTTCCCATTCATTTTGTAGCCATTCTTGGCTTTGGCTTAAAAATCTGCAACAAAAAAACTACATTTCTGCAACATGACACCTCACCCTTAGGGTCCATTCACACAGAGTGTTTTGGCGAGGATATTGGCGAAGAAAAAATCCGCTTCAGGAATTAGGAAATGGTGTTTTCCTCCAGAACAGTGTATGAACCTTGAAAAAAAACGCTAGCGGTTTTTCCATGTAGTTTTTGCCAAATTCCACATGGATTTTCCGCCTCCCATTGACTGCATTGGTTTTTGCAGGCAGAATCCATCTGAAGGAAGTTTTTTTTCCACTAGTGGAAAAATCCACTAGCGGGAAAAAAAACCTAGCAGAACCCATAGAACTCTATTTGGAGGCATTTTTTCCACCTGGATTCTGACGAGAATTCAGGGCCAAAATCCTCACAAAAAAAACTCTGTGTGAATGGATCCTTAGGCGTAGGTACAACATTGCGGAAATACAGTTTTTTTTGTTGCAGATCTTGCTGCAATTTGTTTGAGCCAAAGTCAAGAATGAGTACAAAAGGTATAGATACACAGAATACAGAAGGTATAAATATATTAAAAATCTTTATACTTTTACCTTTTGCTTTTCCACTCCTGGCTTTGGCTGAAAAAAACACAAATTCCTTCCTTACATTGTGGGAAAATACACAGAGCAGATACTCTGTGATTTGCAAAACCATTGCAGTTTTTTTTTTTTCCAGTTTTATAAATCGCAGCATGTCAATTATATCTATACTGTAAGTAAGGCCGGAGACCTAAGTACCATAGATGCCTCGGTTTGGCGTTTTACAGTCACTACAAAGTGACTAGCAAAACCCATCCACACATTGCAGAAAAATACGCACAGAGGAAAAGCTGTGATTTCCAAAACCGTCACATCACTTGCAGCAAGTTAAATATACCTACGGAAATGCTGATGGTTAGGTATAGGTATAATGGAAGCAGATAGTCTGAAGAGGAAACCTCTGTGGACTTTCTGTAAAAAGTGCTGCAGGAAAAACTGTGATGTGTTGCCTCCGAGGTTTTTCCCACCATGCTTTTTTGCTGCGGCCCACTATGTGGGACCTTAACCTTAATAACTGCACTTAATAACCTGCCATACATATGCAAGCTTGGCTTGGCTTAGTATATATGTGTCTTAGGCTGTTTATAGATGACCATGCTGCAACTGGCCTGCCGTGAATTAAAAGCACAGGCTGCACACAGGGGACACGTGGGTGTCACGCAAAATAGGACAGGAATAGGATTGGATCATGAAATTCATGGTCGTATGTATGGGCCCATAGAAAAGAATGGGTCAGTTTGCTATCCGTGAAATACATTTATAGCACACTGACCCACACCATGGTCATCTGCAAGGGGCTTTAGAGTTGAAGTCTGTGCCAAACAAAATAGTCACCTTCTCCCCTGACAATACAGGAACTAACATTAAAATTTAAAGCTACCAAAAACCAAAATCCTTCTCTTCCTGACATCATTTTTGGGAGAGTTTGGAGGTTCCCCTACACATAAGCACTGTTCCATCAAAGCTTTGGTGATTATATGGGGTAAACTTGTGTTTGGTCTTGTTAAGGCCTGGTTCACATCTGTGTTTGGTATTCTGTTTGGGGAGTCTGTATGGGGACCCCCGAACGTAATACCGAATGCATTGGCAAGTGGTGAGCAGTGAAAGCACACGGACCCCATAGATTATAATGGGGTCTGTGTGCTTTTTGCGCAGAGTTCGCCCAAGTCATGCAGACAGGAAAGTAGTTGATGAAGTACTTTTCTCTCCACAAGACTCGAGCGGACAGCGTGCAGAAAACACATGGACCCCATTATAGTCTTTGGGGTCCTTGTGCTTACATAAGCTCAATGTGTTCGGCATTGTTTTAACTATTTCCCTCCAAGAGCTTCCTGCTTAGAGGAAACACTACACATGAGATAATGGACCAATCTGACCAGAATTGATAGATCTTGTTAACTTTGCTCTATTGTTTATGGGGCCTCATTTTTTTTTAAATGTAGATTGCAAGCCCCATATGGGACTCACAATGTACTTTGTTTTTTCCTATCAGTATGTCTTTGTAGTATGGGAGGAAATCAAACTCTTTGCAGATGTTGCTCCTGGCAGGATTCGAACCCAGGACTCTAGGACTGCAAGGCTGCGGTGCTAACCACGGAGCCACCATGTTGCCCCCAAACTAACTGTCGAATTTTATTATAGGAGATCAGCTAAAGTTTAGTGAATACAGCTCTGAAATATAATAAATACACTTTGTGGCTAGAATCAGTATCAAATATGTAATGCATTGTACGGATCTTTATCAAACTACTGTATATACTCGAGAATAAGCCGACCTGAATATAAGCCGAGACCCCTAATTTTACCACAAAAAACTGGGAAAACTTATTGACTCGAGTATAAGCCGAGGGGGGAAAATGCAGCAGCTACTGGAAAATTTAAAAAATTAAAATGGTCGGAGTTTTTGGGTGCAGTAGTTGCTGAGTGCTGGGGAAGGGGAGGGGGTGTTTTGGTTGTCTGTCTGCCCCTTCCCTGAGCTTGAGGACTGGGTTTTTATCCCCCACTTGGAATTCAGTCTGGCTGAATATAGGGTATCTGCCGTATCTGCCCTACGGAACAGGAGCACTGCAGATCCCCTATATTCAGTAGACCGGGCACTTTCAGACACAGGGATACCTAATGTGTATGTGTTTCACAGTAATTTTCTACTTTTATATGTATTTAAAAAAAAATTTTTTAAACCTTCCTCTTTTTTCCCACTATTTTATGGGAGATTCTATACATTGATATTGCGGCTGGTCACAGACCCCCCCCCTCCTAATAATAAAAAAAAAAATATATATTTTTTTTTGCTGACTCGAGTATAAGCCGAGGGGGGCTTTTTCAGCACAAAAACTGTGCTGAAAAATTTGGCTTATACTCGAATATATACGGTACTCAATAAATGTTTATGAAAGCTGCAAAATAATGAACATACAATGTAAAGATTATTTGGTGTGAATTGATGCTACCACTGGGCAGTATATATTATATTTTTAAACTTCAATTGTATATGTTTGTAATCTTTTATTTTAGGAATTCAGGAATCTCCAATACCAAATGGCCATTCGCTTCCAGGAAGAGACTTTCTCCGAAAACAAATGCGAGGGGACCTCTTTACTCAACAACAACTAGAGGTGTTGGATCGGGTATTTGAGAGGCAGCATTACACTGATATCTTTTCAACTAGTGAACCCATCAAACCGGAGCAGGTATTATATCATTTTAATAACATTTTTTTTTATTTTTTTTATAGTGTCTGACTCTTGAGATAAATCCTGGAAATGACTAAATTCACAAATGTTTTACATCTTATTTAAAAGCTTTAATTTATTAAAAGAAAACTTTTTGCAATGTTCCTTTGAGCTGCTTATCCCATATGTGGGGAAATTTTTTTCTGACTTTTACTAAACTTTCACTTAACATTACAATATTTTTCAGATAGTCAGACTTGTAACTCAGACACATTCGCTTTTATTTCAACTTTTCTTCATTGCACATATATATATATATATATATATATATATATATATATATATGTTTATGGGCACATATATGTAGTGAAAAATGGCAGCCCTCCAAGAGTGTTTTGCTATTTTGTACTAATTGCCTCAGAAAGTGATAGGCTGAGCTGTATCTGTGGGAATCTGAAGAAATCGCAGTGTCCACTGAGCATATTTTTCTGCAACGTAGGGTTGAGATTTGCTATAATCCCAACCACTTTGTTGTGACTGTAAAATGTTGCAACTTTTTCTGCATTTTTTCCATCTCAGACATACCATGGCATTTAAGCCACATGGGGCCCCGGCCTTAGGTAAGCTGTCCATAAAAGGAAGGGTCACAAAGTTCACATTAAGGTTTTGCATTCACAGTCTTTAGCATGTTCACTACTGTCTGAGATCTGAATCTTTTTTCGAAATCTCTAGAAATTGTAATAATAAGTAGAAAAAGAAAACTTGGTAATACAGAATTATTCAAATGATTCCTCTGTCCCTTAGCGCTGTCTCCTTTTGACCATGCCATAGTAACTTTGTGCCCATAGTAAAATAACACCATATGACTACTGTTAGGGAAGTGCCAGACAGCAGTTCTCCAGTGCTGTAGATGAACCCTGGAGGAAGGGGTACAAGAGACAGTGAGCCCAGGTCTGAAACCCTCCACTGTCCCTTTCTGCTTGCCAGTCCTATCCTAGGTAATAGGCGACAACTGGATGACAGGCCCTTCCTAAATATGTGACACAAAAAACGCGGACAAGACAAACAACAAGGAAGGTCAGCTAGCCAGGGGTCAGTAATAGTCAAGCAATGCAGTGTCAAAATCGATATCCAAAAGAGTAGTCAATAGGGAAAGCCAAAGGTTAAGAATCAGAATACAAGAATAAACAGCGAGAGAAAAGCCAGCACGCACAAGGCAATAGTAAGCACCAATGTGAATGTGAGCCAAGAATAAATAGGGAGGAAGAACCCGCCCTGGAGTTGATAGGTGGATAGGCTGTCAATCACACGTCAAGACTAGAATTAACCACTTCATGAACAGAGGCAAACAAGGGCAGAAAACGGGTGTGTTGGAAATTCAATTACAGAACTAGAGCCGTGTTCACACAGTGCATTTAAAAAGGAACCAAACTGCACACGCCTCCTGCACCGCAGCATGTGAGCAGAGGGTGGCGCAGTGACCCGAACAGGCAGAGACGTTACAACTGCATTGCCCAATGGCTGTTATATCACTATATATAAATTGTTATTGTCCCAGAGTCAGAGAATAGCGCATTCACATAATGTTTAACACCAGAAGCAACATGTGTAGCCATATGGGAGAAAATGTGGAGTATATAAGAAAAAGGATAAGTATTTTTGGGAGAGTTGCATACATTTTTTACTATCATATTTTGACAACTGTTTTTATGGGTTTCTGTATTTTTGAAAGACATGTAGATCTTGGTCAACCCCATTGGCACATCCCCATATTTTCCAGTTATAGGATACTTATTATTCTACATTGTCTTACTATTTAGTGCAGAACATCTCCAGAGTTTTATATTTGTTCTTGCTCTCCGAACAACCACATACACATGAATAATGTTTTGCAGCCCTTCTATTTAACTGTTTCCCGGATCCACTGTCTTTGCAGTTGTCTGTTTAAGCAAAATGGAAGAATTAATGGTTAAATGTTTCCTATTTATTGCGACATCAATATATCTTGTTAAGCGGAACCATGAGATTAACAACTTGATTTGTTCCTAGGAGAGATCACCGACATGGATTAAATTGATAAATTTACAAGCGGGCTTGCATTTAAAACCCATTTGAAAATTATCTTGTGTTATTTTTACTGAAGGAGTGTTACATGGAAAAACTACTTAAAATGGATCATTCGCATTGTAATTTAAATGGAATTACAGTTTTTATGATTGAGACTTGCTGGTCTGGGAAACATTTTTTAAAAAATATTTAGGAATATTTTAAACCACTGAGAGACCAAAGTTACACCCCAATGCTCCCCAAAAAGCAAAATAGGAGGGCTAAGGACATTGTGCAGTACATGATATATTACAAGACCTTTCTCACGCTTCTAAGGATATTTTTACACCCGCTTAAGAAGCTCCTTCTGGACCTCTGTTACAGATTTTGTCAAATTTGAGAAAAAACTTGTTGTTTACTACTATATCACAGCTAAACATGTATGGCCTACCATAAGAACCAAAGCAGTATATCAAATTACTGCAAGATTATTTTCAACAAATCCTTCTCCTAAGGGTAAGTTCACACAGGGTTTTTGGTCAGGATTTTGAGGCCATATTTGCCTCAAAATCCTGGCAAAAAGACGGCTCCCATTGAAATCAATGGGTGCTGGCCAGGACATGCTCATTCTTCAGGCCTATTCGCGAGGTCCATTCATTGGGCCTAATCCGGAGCGTAGTGCGAGAATGGATGCCGGGGCAGTGCACTGGCATTCAGTCGCGGCTACCTTTTTTTTGGTCTGAAACCTGAGGCGGCCTCCACCTCAGGCTCCGAACCAAAAAAACCCATGTGAACTTACCCTAAAACCATTTAAGCGAAATCTCAGGTATTCTCCAACTAGGTCTCACATTTAATACCCCCAAAAAGTAAATTTGTCTACATTGAGATCCAATAGGGCCACCATGTTAGTCAAGTGCCACTGTTTAGCAAGCCTGACATTTCTATACATTACTCATTAGGAATAACATGGAGATACTGTTCTGAGATCTGCTATAGGTGATAATATACTTTAAATATTAATAATATATTAAAATATAATATACTTTGTTTTGGCCTGAAACAAAGGCCTTACCTAGAATTAGATAGTGTAAGGTGAACTATTGCGCATGGGAAAACTTTGAAACATGAAGCATTGGGTTTCGATAGTGGCCACATTGATGCAATGGGAAGTCTTAGAGAAGGGAGACCTGTTACTGGCCATATGTTGTAGTGAGATATCTTAAGTTTAGATTATCTGTCACAATTGTCATAATTTTTGAGCGATTGATTATTGAAAATGCAAAAAATATAAAACTAGTATGTTGTTGATCAAATATGATTGTTGTTATATAAAGATCATTGTTATCATTGGAGTATTGGTAGGTAGATGTGCAGAATATTTCACTTAGGAAATGTAATTTATAACAATTTTTTTTTAACATTGTAACCAACACATTACCTCCTTAACCTGGCCATAGACATGAGATGTTTATCTGCCAATTGTTGGCTTATTATAAATCATCTGTTGCTAAAGTAGTACCTTTTCTCCACCAACTCCAGTTCTTTGTGTCTCTCAAAAGGTGCAACTCCACTGATTCTGATGCAGTTGGTATAGGAAGGGTGCCTATTAAATTATGCAAAAAATTGGAGTTTATGGAGGTGGTTTAATCTTACATGCAAGGCTATAGACATCAGTTCTCCAAATTTAGCTCCATCTACTGAAAATCTACAGATAAATATTTTTTGTGTATGGCCAGCTCAAGGTTGAGGCCACATGACAGTGATCACAGTACAAAGGTTGAACGCCGTGGTAAATGGGTGGGGGCATAGCAAGTCCTTTAGCTGAGCAGCGGCAAAACTGATTTGGTGTTCACAAAGTGAATAAGGTTTAGATAATCAATATCCATCTATTGTGTACGAGCTGTACAAGGATTTCATATACAAAATATTTTTTTTTAAATTTGGGAAAATTATTTGTTGGAATAAATCCTTATATGCAGTCAATTATTATTTCCATTAACATTTTCTTATTAGAAAAGATATAATGTCATTCTTAATAAAATGTATCAGTTGTGTTCTGGATACATGAAGAAGCTTATTAATCACCCAATGTTCTTCTAGCTGTAGGTTAAGAACTTGTAGAAATGTAAATTTTCCTACCGCTTCTGGCAGAATCGTACTGCTGTCAGGTTGCTGCTTTCTTCTGCTATCAAACTGCATGAACCTGCCCTCGCTCGCCTCTGTCTGAATCTGTGTTTTCTTGAGATGGGAGTAGGAAGCGGGTCAGATTCTCAACTGATCTTGTCACTACTGCTGTAACATCCACTAGTCAGTTTTTTCTATCTCTGTAACCATATGTCTTGTTAATGAAGTAGCAGTTGTGTGAGGGAAAGGTAGAACATAGTTTGCAGTACAAAAAATGAAGTAGTCACATGTTAGCACATTATGCAATTTATTAATTTTATTAAACATGCACATCTGAACACGGTGAGACAGTCTTTGAGGTTCCTTGAGCCGATCAGAGGAAATACTTGTGAGGGTCTGTCCTCCACGTGAACATCCACATTTGATTGCAGGAAATAGTTTTCATTGTACATGCAGGACGTATTACCTATAACCTATACAGTCCTATGAAAAAGTTTGGGCACCCCTATTAATCTTAATCATTTTTAGTTCTAAATATTTTGGTGTTTGCAACAGCCATTTCAGTTTGATATATCTAATAACTGATGGACACAGTAATATTTCAGGATTGAAATGAGGTTTATTGTACTAACAGAAAATGCGCAATATGCATTAAACCAAAATTTTACCGATGCAAAAATATGGGCACCTCAACAGAAAAGTGACATTAATATTTAGTACATCCTCCTTTTGCAAAGATAACAGCCTCTAGTTGCTTCCTGTAGCTTTTAATCAGTTCCTGGATCCTGGATGAAGGTATTTTGGACCATTTCTTTCTACAAAACAATTCAAGTTCAGTTAAGTTAGATGGTCGCCGAACATGGACAGCCCGCTCTCAAATGATCTGAAAACAAAGATTGTTCAACATAGTTGTATCAGAAAGGCAGAGAAGAAGAATGGTGAGAACAGTCAAGGACAATCCACAGACCACCTCCAAAGAGCTGCAGCATCATCTTGCTGCAGATGGTGTCACTGTGCATCGGTAACAATACAGCGCACTTTGCACAAGGAGAAGCTGTATGGAAGAGTGATGAGAAAGAAGCCGTTTCTGCACGTACGCCACAAATAGAGTTGCCTGAGGTATGCAAAAGCACATTTGGAGAAGCCAACTTCATTTTGGAAACAAAGATTGAGTTGTTTGGTTATAAAAAAAAGGCGTTATGCATGGCGTCCAAAAAGAAACAGCATTCCAAGAAAAACACATGCTACCCACTGTAAAATTTGGTGGAGGTTCCATCATGCTTTGGGGCTGTGTGGCCAATGCCGGCATCGGGAATCTTGTTAAAGTTGAGGGTCGCATGGATTCCACTCAGTATCAGCAGATTCTTGAGAATAATGTTCAAGAATCAGTGACGAAGTTGAAGTTACGCCGGGGATGGATATTTCAGCAAGACAATGATCCAAAACACCGCTCCAAATCGATTCAGGCATTCATGCAGAGGAACAATTACAATGTTCTGGAATGGCCATCCCAGTCCCCAGACCTGAATATCATTGAACATCTGTGGGATGATTTGAAGCGGGCTGTCCATGCTCGGCGACCATCTAACTTAACTGAACTTGAATTGTTTGTCCAAAATACCTTTATCCAGGATCCAGGAACTGATTAAAAGCTACAGGAAGCGACTAGAGGCTGTTATCTTTGCAAAAGGAGGATGTACTAAATATTAATGTCACTTTTCTGTTGAGGTGCCCATACTTTTGCACCGGTCAAATTTTGGTTTAATGCATATTGCACATTTTCTGTTAGTACAATAAACCTCATTTCAATCCTGAAATATTACTGTGTCCATCAGTTATTAGATATATCAAACTGAAATGGCTGCTGCAAACACCAAAATATTTAGAACTAAAAATGATTAAGATTAATAGGGGTGCCCAAACTTTTTCATAGGACTGTAGGTTATTTGTAAGTTAGTCCCAATATCAAATAGGATTAGAACTTTCAGGCTCATTGGTTTGTCAGAGCTTGGCCCCATTTTTGTGGGTCTTTCTGACCCTGCTTGGATCTGTTTTTACTGTCTACTTTTAGATAATTGTTTTGGTTGTTCGGTACTATTTTTGTATTCCTCAAGTGCATGTAGAGATGGAACTTGAAGCGCCTGGGCCCCAATACAAAATCTGTAATGGGCCCCTAAATAATATGTGCCGTTAAAAAAAGTGGTACATTTTATGTTGCAGAGGCCGGTAGTGAGTTCTACCTCTTCTTCCCCTGTAGCTATGCTGCTATGCTCCTGGGTATATGCTATAAATGCTTACGTTGCCACTTACATTTTTCAGAGATAAAAAAAATTGAAAAAAACCCCACCTTGTTTAGAATGAAAACCGGATACATTAATCTTGAATATTCATTCACAAATGGCATCATTCTTATCTGTTATTTTCTAAGCCCATATAATAGCATATTGGTATTTGCTGATGCATATCTGCCGCACGGTAGCAAATGTATTTTGAGTATATTGATATAAACAACAAATGGCTTAAGCCTAAAACCTTGAAGTCATGTCCCTTAATCCAATGTGGCCTAATAGAGACTCAAGAACTTATCCTGTGGCTTACTTTAAACCAAGCAATTTTAGATGACAGTTTAAAGATTACACATCTTTCCAATACATGTGTAAGATTTCTTTTTATTGATTTTTATGTGTGAGATATGGTGTGAATGTTACATAGAAACTTTAATGGACTGTGGATGAGATTTAATTCCTATGCGGTGATAAACCAGTGTCTTATTTTTGTTTGAAAAATCTACATGTGTAACCTAAATAATTCTGTATTTGTCTTACAAATGTACAAAAAATGATACATATTAGCTAACCATTTTATGTGCTTGAGGCTAAGGCCCCATGAAGTGAAACACAGCAAAAAAAAAAAAAAAAATGCTACAGAAAAAAAAAGCAGCAGAAAAGCATCACGTTTTTTTCTGTAGCCTTTTTCATTGCATTTTTGTTGAGTTTTTATCAACAGATTTTCTTCATTTGTAAAGCGGCGTTCACACTGCCGCTGCTATCCGCCTCGGGGTGTCCGTGGTAAATCCCAGGGAAACCGGACAGCAAATGGCTTGCAAGTGGTCGGCTTTAAAACCAATTAATTTAAATGGGTTTTCAAAGGTGACCACCCGTGAGCGTTTTCAGCCTCTCCACCTGGTGTCTGTTTTTTTTTCGCGGACACAAAATCCTACATGGAAGACTTTGTGTCCGTGGAAAAAAAACTAAACCAGGTGGAGAGGCTGAAAACGCTCACGGGTGGTCACCTTTGAAAACCCATTCAAATGAATGGGTTTTTAAGCCGACCGCTTGCAAGATGTCTGCTGTCCGGTTTCCCCGCTTTACCACGGACACCCCGGGGCGGACAGCAGTGGCAATATGAACGAGGCTTTATATCTATAGGTAAAATGCCTGGTATAATTGGCACGCGGCGATTTTAAAAGAAACTGCAATGTGTGATGGGATTAACCAGAATCTGATTCACTTTATAGGTACTGTAAAATGCTACATTTTCTCAAAGTGGGGCTTTAGCCTTGTATGAACAAAATAGTTGAGTATTTTAGAAAGCCTTTTTTTTTTCTAACACAACTAGTGATGTACGTAGTGTATTATTATTATTATTATTATTATTATTATTATTATTATTATTTTTACATTTCTTTTATCTTATGTACCTCTATGTTCCTTTTATGCTATTTAATGATAAGTATAAATTAATGAAAGCCTTGAATTGACTCCCAGCAGTTCCTCCTATGTGTTATCTACAGGTGCATCTACTCTGCAACATTTGTGTATATAAGAAAAAGGAATTAGATCTTCTGTAATTAAACTTTCTTAGTGTAGTTGAAGGCAATTTAGAAGAAATTCTTGGAAGTCCCTATTCAATTTTACCTGCAGTTAATATTTGGTTGACTGACTTTATATTATAGTTTTCATGTGTTGCATGGTTAGGCTGAGTATAGGTCATCAGCAGTGGCGTAACTAGGAATGGCGGGGCCCCGTGGCGAACTTTTGACATGGCCCCCCCTCCCGACCGACGCTGAAGACCTCGACCAACTGACCCCTACCACCGCCGCCACCCCCCCGCGCATTTCTGCACACACTATATTGGCCCCCATATTGGCCCCTGCACACAGTATTATGCCCCATAGTGGCCCCTGCACACAGTATTATGCCCCATAGTGGCCCCTGCACACAGTATTATGTCCCCATAGTGGCCCCTGCACACAGTATTATGTCCTCATAGTGGTCCCTTCACACAGTATTATGTCCCTTAGTAAGCCCTGCACACAGTATTATGTCCCCATAGTGGCCCCTGTACACAGTATTATGTTCCCATAGTGGCCCCTGCACACAGTATTATGCCCCATAGTGGCCTCAGTACACAGTATTATGTCCCTATAGTGGCCCCTGCACACAGCATTATGTCCCTATAGTGGCCCCTGCACACAGTATTATGTCCCTATAGTGGACACCCATGAACAATTATTATACTCTGGGGTCTTTTCAGACCCCAGAGTATAATAATCGGAGACCCAAGGGGGGGATACAAACATAAAAAACTCTCTTACTTACCTTTCTCCCGACTCCCCTCCTCTCTGTCGGCCATTTTCCGGGACGTCATGTGACAGGGCCCTGCGTCGCGGGTCATATGACGTCACGCAAGTAGGCCGAAACCTGCGCGGAGCCTGGAGAGGTAAGTAACAGTGTTTTTTATGTTTCTTACCTCTCTGGGCCTCCGATCGTTATAATCGGGGGTCCGAAAAGACCCCCGAGTATAACAGTGCTTGTGGGGCCCGCGGTGTCACTTACCGATCCCGGCCCCTGCCGGTAACGGCCTATTAAAAAAACCAAAAAACGCAGTGGTAGCGGCTGTCACCGGGCCCCCTAATGTCCCGGGCCCTGTGGCAGCTGCTACTGCTGCTACCACGGTAGTTACGCCACTGGTCATCAGTATCAAAAATTCCCACCAGCCCAGAAAACCCCTTTAGCTTAAAACCCCACGTTTTGGAAACATTTTTACAGTACCAGCAAAGTGAATGAGATTCTGGCTAATCCTATCCACGCATTGCAAAAAACAAAAACAAACAAAAAAAAACGCTGTAGAATAAAAATCTTAATATATTGGACCCCTGTTTCTTTCATATAAATTATAAGGGGCTCTTTATGTCCTCACATGGTATAATGCCCCCCTTTTAGTCCCTATGCTCAGTATAAATGCACTCACATGCACCACACAGTATAATGCACCCCCACACGTAGTACAGATCCCCCCATATGTCCCCATACAGTATGATTCTATTTTGCTCCCACACAGTATAATGGTCCTCCTTCGCCCCAACACACAGTAAAATTATCCCTTTCTTCTCCCACATACAGTATAATTGGTCCTTTATGACCTCACACATAGTATATTAAGCCTCTTATTCCCCCACAAAATATAAAGGCCCCAGTTTTCCCACAAATGCAGAATAATAATCACTTTCAGCAAGGTATAATGGCCCCTCTGTTCTTATACACAATCTAATGAGCCCTTCTGCCCCACACAAGGAATGTTGTCCCACTTCTTCCCACACACAATATTATGTCCCCCAAACAGTTTAATGGCCCTTTTGCGCCCATAAAGCATAATGTCCAACCCTGCGATTGGCCGGGGAGTGTGTGGTGTTTACACAGTTAAACAGTACTTACCACTCACAATTCCCTGGACTACTTGCCCCTTCATTGTTCTGGCTCCTGCACACATAAACCTGTGAGCGATGGAGCAGGTGGCAGGCAATTTGGGGAGCTGCAAGTGGTAAGCACTATTGAACTCTATAAACCCTTCATGCCCTATGACTGCTTCCCTCTGTATAGCTGAAAATACTCATTACTAACCCTCATTGGTCCCACCCCCAAGGTGCTCTTAGCCCAGGACCAATGAGCACCCCTGGCTGGGTGCTTACGGTTGCCTGGATGCTACTCACTGACTGTCTCCCTATCTAGCTTTGCATATCGTCAATAACTGAACAGGATTAGGACATGGCTATTAGTGCCAGAATAAGCTTAAATGAAAAGGTTTTACTGAATATTTTCCCATAAAGCTACATTCATCTGCTCAGATTCTTTTGTTCCATAATACGCTACCTGCAAATTGTGCTACATTTTCAATGGAACAGTTGACAGTTTTGCTTGTATTATGATGCCCTTCTTCTACTTTTCTCATTAATATTTTTATTACATTTTTCAAGCAATGCCAGAAATAGCAAACAATATGCAAATTAGAAACAAGGCAACATAGGGATTGGAGAGGATAAATGAGTAGAACAAGAGGGATGTAAAAGGCAAAATAGCACAAGGGTGCAGGCTGGTAAGTAAGGAGGTGGAAAGGGAAAGAAAAAAAAGAAAAGAAAACTCTTTTATAGGAAATAATAAATTGAGGGACAGAAGAGAGGATGGAGGATTGGAGAGGAGGAAAAAGTGAAATTAGGGCTGTTTTAAGGAAAGGGCTAGGAAATGTAGAGGCAGAAGAGTAGTAATAAGTGTTCTATAAGGACCACATGTGTTGGTGAGCGCTATCATCCAGTTTAAATTCCTTGAGAAGGACCTCTATGGATGTATAGAACCTCCTGCAGCCATGGTGGGGGGAGTGGTGTATTTCCACAGCTTGGGGATTACAGATCTGGCACCGACTAATAGGAGCCCAATGGGTTTGAGAGCAGATTTACTAATGCAGCAGGGAAAGTTGGAGAGAAGCCGCGGGCTGGGGCGACATCCAGTTCAATCCTAATGATTGTTCTGATCATCTGGCGAACCTCATTCCTGAAGGCGTATAGCAAGGGACAGTTCCACCAGATGTGTAGCATCGTACCACCATTGCACCTCCAGCAGCGGTCTTAAGCTAAGGAAAATATCTCATGAAGTACAGAAGAGCCTTCTTCTAGTTTTGAACCATTTTGTACAAAATGATAACGATCGTACTATGTATATAAATATTCCTAGAACAACTTGGGCTATCATACACTATCCAAGCATTTAATCCATTCACATGTACTTAGTCTGTCGACGTGATGTTATTACTTGCACATAATTTAGTTTTTTACTTTCCTACAGCTGTGTTATTAGCAGTCTATGCTATATGTAAGGTAACATGAGTATACCACTGGGCACTATCATGGGCATCGCTGTTACTGAGCAGTGATGCTGTTTGTATTAATGAGAGTGGCTTCTGCGACTGACCACACAAATAAACTGTTTTGTTTGGCCGCTAATTTGTTGGATTTCTACAGAAAATCCTTTTATTCCCTGCAACAGTGAAAAAGAACGAGTGAGACAAAGCTCGCTGCAAGGAATCCTTCCATATTTACTCTCAGTAGACTATTAAGCAACACAGGCTATTAATTTGGCTTTTGAGTCTTCACTAAAGCCCATAAAGGCGCACAGTTGTCAAATGGAGTTCATTTTAATTTCCTTTCAATCACAGTAAATTATTCAGGTGATAAATCAGCTGGGGCAGCTCCTGGCTGTAATAGAAACCCTAATTCCTGGCTAATTATCCAGCCCTTTGCTGCCAACAGATCAATACACTACAAAATAGAAAGGGCTGGAGGTCTCGAGCTGGATAGACAAAGACAGAAAGACAGCTGGGAAAATTGTGTCATCAACATGACCTTTCATGAAGTTCATAGGTCAACAGGGGTTAAACAGCACAGATTTTTTTAAGGAATGTGCCCACATTAAGATGCTGGTTTGTGAAAGGTGATAGCAGCACAGTGTCATCCTCTACCAGCGCTTGCATGGACTCGAAACACAGTGTCATTTGCTCGTCATGCATGTGTCTAACTGGTTTGTCTTTGGGGATTAAGTAATTTTTTCTAACATAGGCCAGAGTTGTTCATTCATCATGTCAGCTCTGCCCTTGACCTCAGCCCTTCAAGAACGGATACAGGCTTTTGTACCATGTGGCACATGCGGCATCTGTACGGACACAGAAATTCTATGCTAATTATTCTTATTCCTAGTGAATGTAAAAATACACATATATATATAGCGTTATAATTTTAATATGTGTGTGTGCTTGACTATTTTATAATTTCGTGCTGGTTCTATTTATAAAAATATTGATCTGTTATATTTGCAGTTAATCTACTTATATTTTTTTCTTACATAGTCTCAAATTCAAAGGGTTGTCTCCTATTCATAGGATGAAGGCTAAGAGTCTGATTGTGGTGGGTTCATATGCTGGCATCCCCACCGATCATAAGAAAAGGGGTATCACTGCCCTTCACATGGAGTGGTGGTCTTGAATATCCACTACTCTGTAGAACTCCTGGAGATAACTGAGTTTTCTACTCTATCTTCATCCTGAGAATAGAGGATAAGTGTTAGTCATGGGACAACACCAAATTTGGAACGCCATACTTGTACATCTGTCGGCGGAATCCACAGTAGCCTCCTGCTCTGTATCTCTAAAGCAAACAGGTTTATATTTGTAAGTTAAATGATTCAATGATTCTGATATATTATACTATATTATATTGGCTTAATCTTGATTTTGCAGTCGTAGACTTATGGAGATCCATGAGACCAATATTTCAATCTCTGCATAATGTGGAAACACACAAAATGTGACATGTACAAGAAGACTCTTTCTTTGACACCTCATTTGTAATCCCAGATCTCTCTCCATGTCATGAGATGGACCGTTTCACCAGCTAATGTGCTGTAGACCCTCTAATGGCTTTCAAATGGTATTGACAGTAGGTCAAATGAATCGGTGCTGAATGTGACCTGCAAAGCAGTTCCAGGGCACCGTAGCGATCTAGTCTTAAATGGCACACAACTGAAGTATGTCCGGTAGATATGCTAACAAATTGCTGAAAGCTGATACTGCTGTATGCAAAATGCTCCTCACACAGAAACCAGCCCCAGTAATGTATGTATATTGTTTAGCTTACGGGATTATTTGATTTGTTAAGCTTTATTTAGAATAGCATCACATTTCAATAGACACAGTAGATGAAATATTAATAGATTGTGGTTTAGGCCCTCTGGTTTGCAATTCTATGCATTCTAAGGCAAATTAAAGGGCCGCCAAGCTGCTGTAAACAATTAGATATTTTGTATTTGACAACACAGGAGTGAGGACATTGAGAATACTGGAGAAGAAATATCGACTCGCCTCCTGCCGGTATTTTTATCTAAGGAAAAAGAAGGCTAGATAAATCTATAGCAAATCTAACAGGCCCGCTGACTTGCTTAATGAACTGCAGACTTAATGCAGGACCTGATAATTTTTGGTGAAACTCCACGGTTCCCGATGCCACTCACATTGTACATTGGAACTGATAACTATTGATTTGTCATTAGATTTTTTGCCTGCAAATTAAATGATCAAAATGTGATATTGTTATATGGCCTTCAATAGGTTCAGAAGTGCTGTTTTATCATCAGTAAAAGACACACAATAATCTTTATACAAGCTGCCACGCATGGTTAAAAATTATCAAAATATTTTATTCTTCATAGATGCAAAACTATTTGCATCTATGGCTATATTTTTGGAGAGATGTAACTTTGGACTCCATTAGAAAAGCTATACCAGGACTAACCACCTTGTTAGTACTTACAACTCACAATAAATGTGTTGTATTTAGTGTAGTGAAATATTGACGACTATTCTATTATTATTCTGCGACAGGCTTATTTAAGGACCCCTGGATATTGGGTTTTGGCTACAGTTGTTGTATTTGCATATATTTGTATATATATATTTTTGCATTATTTTTATACTATACCATATAATAAAGACTTTGTTTTTACCAACAAATGAAAAGTTGACTGTGGTCCAGCATTATGTGTAGTCTTTTTCCTTCAAGGAGCTTTCCTAACATGTCTGTTTTAGTTAATAGTTACATTTACCATAATACAACTCTGAACCATCTCTTAGACGTTCACATTGCACCATTCCTCTATGGCTCCTCCTACAAACTAACAATTATAGTTACATAGTTACATAGTAGTTGAGGTTGGATGAAGACGTGAGTCCATCAAGTCCAACCTATAACCCTACAATCCCCTACAATGTTGATCCAAATCCCAAGAGACATGCCAATGAGCTACCCTTCCCCATGTGAAAGGGGTTGTGTCTCTAACCCTACAGTATGATACTGTCAGCTCTGATGGGACAAGGTCAAACTGTGCAGGGACATGCTCTCATATAGTAACACCAAGTTCACAGTTTATCTTAAATTTCTAGGATGAACACTAAAGAAATGGAAGGACTTTTATCTGGTCGTTCCAGCTTTCCTTCTTGAGTGCTTTCAATTTTAGTAAACCCTTCCCCTTTTTGACTGAATCTGTAGCTGTAGATTAGAAAACATGGCAGGGAATGAGTGACCAAATGTTTCTTGTTCTCTGTCAGTATATTGTCCTGCATTATGATAGGATTAGTTCATTAGATCTACAGGATTATAGTTGACCGCCATTGATCTGGCTCCAGAAACCTTGATGGGTTAACTATTATCACCAGGGGAAGGGCTAGAGTAACAATTTACTTGCAATGGCTGTAAATAATTTAGACAACCATTTACTATAATACTTGGCTGTGCTGAGTCTTCCAAAGTGGGAGCTGCTCTTTTTCACCAGACCCTCAACTTGACTGATAGAGAAAGGTATCTCTACTGTCATTTGCCCTAACAGGCCATATTGGCAGGTGTTTATGTCAAGATGCAACCTTATTAAAGGCTTCTTGGCAAGTTGTTGTGTGGGGCAGCTATGGAAAGCCATACAATACGATCTTGTTCATGTTTGCCCTTTGTTAAATAAACTTCAGCAAGACTGTGAATTGTTCAAATTCTGAAAGTCACAAAGTAGAGAAATATCCAGCATATGATTCATGAGCATTGTATACACTGGTTTTCCTAACACTGATAAGATATACCATGAAAATTGACCAAGTAGACCAGCAAAGCTGCTTCTTAGGTTATGCATTTTATGGCTGTTTTTTTTTCCATTGTGTTTTTGATCTTAGTAAACTAAAAAACTTGGTGGGTGGTCATTAGGACTGACAGAGAGAAAAACCTATTTTTACCCAGAAGCATGAGACGTTGCTATTAATATTTTAGGTACTATTATTAAGTCTAAATGTTATGTAATCCCAGATTGGGAATATCTTTTTGATTTAAACTGTCAATTTTATGCAATATTGTATTGTTTAGTATTAAACTGCATGCATACCACAGAATTCATTACTTTATCTGTAAAATGTAAATGTAATCTGAAGTAATAAAACATTAAGCAGTAATGTTTCAGTGTCAGCTTTCCCATAAGAAAATAACAACAACAAAATAAGAACACGATCAGAACACGATCACAGTGGGGTGATCTGGTTCTGAACATTACCTTATGGTTTCAGCAGGTCCGTTGGCTACCACGTTTGGAACAGGTTGAGTTTTCTGGCGGCTCGACAGCTCAGTGGCGCGATTTTCGACTCGCTCTTCATCATGAGCCCAACAGCCGAACCTCGGTAAGTCCACATGCTCTTAAAAGTGAGCTGAGAGGGCTCTTGATGCAATAACACTATATTTTCTTACTGAGGATTTTTTTGCCATTCATTGGAATTTTTGCAATAGAAATGTAAATGTACCAGTGTAGTGTGTTTACTTTTTATTTAGGATGTCCAACAATTGAGATTGCTAATATTTAGATATTTATCATATCACATATCATTTCTGTTCCCCAAGTAGTGGCTTAGGAGCTTTCTATTGTTCATAGATAGAAATAGTACAATAATCATTATGTAGTATAGCTAGAATTTTTCTTAAGAGAACCAGAAATATATCACAGCCACTTGTCTTCTGGGTCAAGGTTATATAATAGGAATGTGATAACGTTCATTGCAATTTACACTAAAGTGTTTTGTTTGATAATTTTGTTAGCTCTTCTTTGTTTTCGGAGAAGTTCAGGGTAGAATTATAAACCCTCAAAGGAATACTTAACATAGCTCAATACAATCTTCATAGCTCTGGTACCTTTCCAGATAAGGGTGACTCCAACTTCTGTCCCAATTACTTAATAGGGATGACTGTTTTGGCCTATATTCAGTTTTTATTTTTGCCTGCTTATGTTTGTGATGTCGTGATACCTGCATCTTACTCTGTCCTAAATAATGTTTGCATCTATATGTGTTAGACCCTCAGTAACTTTACTACAACAATCCAATATTTCTTATCTGGTTTGCATATAGTGTTGATAATCTGCCAATGCACCTAAAATTGGAGAGAGAAAGAATTTAATACAGCTCATTTTTCGAACATTTTTATTGTGGAAGGTCAGACATTGATTTACTGTAAGGCTGAGTTACCATAGGACTGGTGCCTTGTGGAGTTTTTGCTCTATTGCCCTGACCACTTGATAGAAACATTGAAGATTGGCATTAGAAAAAGACCAGCTGGGCCAACTAGACATGTTTATCCTAGGCACAGTAACATTCACTTACTATAGATCTCACAACTACATCTGCTGGAAGTTTGTTCTGAGCCTGAATGACTTATTCAGTTAAATACTATTTCCAGACATTACTTCTGATCTTCTTCCAACTCTTTTCAGATTGGGCTTCCTTGCTTCCGTGGTTAGTTTTCTAATACACTTTCCTCTTTATTTAGAACTTTAACATATTAAAAGGTTTAAATTGTGTCCCCCTTTCACTTGTTTCCTCAAGGCTGTACAGACTAAAGGGATTCTATCATTAGAATTCTTTTTTTCAGGTCTACCATGTCGGAATAACTTTAAGAAAACCTTAAGAAAAGCTATTCTTCACCTACCTTCACCTACCTACTGGTGATATTCACGGTTTTGACCATATACAAATGAGTGTCCAGACAGCACTGGGAATCCCCTATGCTGCCTGCAAACTCTCCAGCAATGCCCTTTATTTTCTTCTTGCGACCGCCTCTTCTGCGCTTCTTCAAATGAAAGCACCGACTGCGCATGTGCGACGGCCATTTTCCTGTGGCCAAACCGACAAATGCGTAAGAGGCCACAGGAAAATGGCCACCGCACATGTGCAGTTAGTGCTTTCAGTTGAAGACGAAGAGAAGAGGTGGTTGCAAGAAGAAGATGGAGGGCGTAGTTGGAGAGTCTGCAGGAAGCATAGGGGACACCGCCAGTGCTGTTTTGGCACAGGGGGACTGCCCCCAGTGCTTTCTGGAGACTCATTTGCATACGGTGAAAACCATGAATATCATGGGGACAGTGATGTGGAGAAAACATCTAATGGTAGGGGAAGAATAACCTTTCTTAAGGCTATTTCGTCGTGGTAGGCCTGAAAAAAAAGGATAATGATGATAGAATGATAGAATCCCTTTAGGTTCTTTAAGAATCTCCCAATATGTTTCCAGGCCCTGTAACAATTTTATAGACCACCTTCTGTTTTATATATGTATTTTTTTTAGGCGGGTCTCCTGACCTGGACAAAGTTCATACAGCCATCTTTGATGGGTCAATAGGTTGTAACAGGGCTAGTGTGGAGGTTCAGGTCACTGTTATTAGGGTGATTGTCCTAAGAAGGAAGATCATAGAGAGGGTGTATTGGGGATGGCTCTCCTACATGGGCAAGTTGTGAGAAAAACAAAGAACACCCTGTGTGTAGTTGATGGTTTTTACATATTGGAACATAATAAAAAAAATATATATTTGGTTATTAAATGGTCTTAAAATTAGGTATATAAAACCTTCCATGAAAAACACACATCAGATTCTACAGTTTCTTTAGTTACTTAACAATAATTAAGCCAAAATGGAAAAGCCATATGAAAAAATATTCACGTTCTGCTGGAGAAATTTTTACCCACTCTTTTTACAACATTGCTACAGTTCACTGAGGTTTGTGGGCAATTATACATACACAACTCTCTTAAGACCCTGCCACAGCTTTTCAATTGGTTTTAGGTCTGGACTTTGACTGTACCAACGCAGCACCTTAGTTCTTTACTTTTTCAGCCTTTCTGTTGTATATTTGCTAGTGTGCTTTGGATCATTCACATTTTGTATTACTTAGTTTCAGAGAAGCTTTAACAGAGGTGTTCATGGTCAACTAAGTGATGCCCAGGTACTGTGTCTGCCAAAAAAGCCCAAATCATCAACAAGGTGCTTGACAACTAGTAGACATTTTAATAGTCAAACAACAGCATTGTAGTCTTGTTTGTCTAAAAGACATTGTTCCATTGTGGTTTGTTCAGATGCAACTTTGAAAGGAATGGGCTTTATCCTGCCCTCCCATCTGAGCAAGCCTTACTAGTTCAGTCTTCAAATTGTGCTGTTATGAACTTAAATATTTAACATACTAACTGAGGCCTATCGAGTCTTAGATGTAGCTCTTGGGATTTTTGCAATTTCTCGGAACAATGCATGGTGAGATCTTGGAGTGAATTTTTTGCATTTTTGCACTCACTCCTTCTGCATTTTGATCTAGATTTTGTTAAAAAAAAATAATGACACTATACAATTTATTTTGTGTTGTTCATCTGAGGTTGTATTTTCCGAATTTTATGACCTTCTAAAGATCAGATTTTTTAAAATTAAGTTCTGATACATAAAACCATAGAATTGAAAGAGGATGTAAATTATTTTTCTCATGACGGTATACGCTTTCTTTTCTCAGTAAAAGTTTTGTTTTAAAAATGTCTCTAAGATCAATAGTCTACAATTTTGGTGTATATTACTTCCTCTCTTTGTTTTTGACCTTAACATTTGTATCTGGGGACGTGTGATACGTTAAAATCTTGTCCCTGGGATTTTCTTGTTGCATTGTTTATAAATGTAACATACTTAAAAATATAGTACTTGACATGGGCTTTTCAGATAAAATGTGGTGGACCACTACTTTAATGCTATTGATAGTAATGGAATGGTTGCTGTCCATGGTTCTTAAGAATGCTCACACGATTAAAGAGAACCTTTCATGTCCTCAGGCACATGTGGTTTTATATACTGTTAGAAAACCAACAGTGTGCTGAATTCAATGGCACCGATGTCTGCCTTCTGTCAGAAGGGCGTTCCTGACAGTCTAGCTGGGCTGTGAGGAACACCCCGCCTGACAATACTCGTCCATGCTCTGTGCTGTCAGAGGAGGGCATCCTTACCACCCAGCGATGACAATAAGCCATGAGGAACGCCCCATTCTGGCAGTGGGTAGAGATCAGTAATGGCACCGATGTCTGCTTTCTGTCAGAAGGGCGTTCCTGACAGTCTAGCTGTTCTGTGAGGAACACCCCGCCTGACAATACTCGTCCATGCTCTGTGCTGTCAGAGGAGGGCATCCTTACCACCCAGCGATGACAATAAGCCATGAGGAACGCCCCTTCTGGCAGTGGGTAGAGATCAGTAATGGCACCAATATCTCTTTCCCCAGGGCACAAAACAGGAAAGCAGACAGTGTGCTGAATTCAGTCGGCTTTCTAGGAGTATATAAAACCGCATGTGCTTGAGGACATAAAAGGTCCTCTTTAAGTCTGCTAAACAAAATTATTCAATGTCAGTACTACATATATAGATAAAGTACCTATAAGTACTTTAGGGGCAATAAAAAGCAATCTACCAAATCTATGCAAATCTGAGATTTGGTCATGTGTAAATAACAGAGTTTTCAATATTATTTATGGTTTGAGCTATGCCCTTTTTATGGTCATAAACAAGTTAAATTAGTTTCAAACATTTACCATTTATTGCATGATTTAGTTAGAGTCACACTTCCTATATGTCATAAATCACAACCAGCTAAACCAGCTCTGAATATAATTAGGTTACAATGTAAAGTGAGCGCATCATCACAGATAAAAGTGCCAGCAATGTATGAAGCATGAAATCTTAATTTTAATGACTAAAAGTTTGGATGCAGCCAGTATGTCTGATCATTCCCCTCAAAAGTAATATCTTGCTGAATTTTGGAGTAAAAAAAAAACACTGCGGAAAAGACCGTGGCGGTAACACATCACGTTTTTATTCCTGCAGTGTTTTTCATAGAAAGTCAGCAGAGTTTTTCTCTGCACGCTTTCTTCTTCTATTATACATATGCAGAAAACACCAGCATTTCTGTAGGTATAATTGACATGCTGCAATTTACAAAAAATCTTTAGTGTTTTTGAAATTGCTGCATTTTCGCTGCAGATTTTTTTCTGCAGTGTGTGGATGGAGTTAGACAGAATCCCGTCCACTGTGCAGGTACTATAAAATCTGGTGTTTTTGCCTCGTAGTGTTTACACCGTGGCCAAAATGCCACATTTTTGCAAGATGGGGCCCCGGCCTAAAGGAGTTTTCCAAGCTAACAATATGGATGGCCTAAAGATAAGTTAAAATGGTGATAGTCTGACAACTAACACCCCCACTAAACAGCTGCACTCAGCAGCTGAAACACAAAGAACTGACCAGGAAGCAGACACTGTAGATCACCTCCAATTCACTTGAACTTGAACCAAACAACATAGAGACAAGTGCTAATGGGAACTTGGCCTTGAATATTTTGCAGCCTTCACTATGCGCCATGGGATATCGAACAATATAAATGTAGGTACTATATAGCATACATTATCACAGAATGGTATTACCTCCATGCATTGAATTAAATGATAAATTGCTGACAATATATACCATAACAAGGAATTACAAAGTACTATGCTATGGGAGTCTTTCAGTTGTACGATAACTGCCAATGCTAACAGACTTAATTTTTATCATCTCTCTTTGTTGACTACATTTGAGGAACCCTCCAGTGGCTTAGAATTCCTACATTTCTAGCAACAATAGGAAGAATTTATTAAGACTGGCGTTCTGTATGCCAGTCCCAGGCCGGTGAGTTATTAAGAGGATCTGGTTCCAGAATTTAAATCTATGCCAGTCAGGAAATGGCATAGCATTCAGGTATAACTTGCTCCAGATTTCTGACGTGTCTGATAGCTGTCATTTCGGTCTCTGCCCCAGTATACACACTTTCATAAAAAGGAGAAAAGGCTGAAGGAAAAATATGCCACATCTTTGGTGCTAGTAAGGGTCGTGTGCCAATAATGCACAATATTTAGACCCATCTTTGTCAATAAATTGGCATAGATGGGTTAGTAAATGTGCTTTGGTAAGCAGTACTAAAGTACAAAATAACTATACTAAATTATAAAATTGACTTGAAACTGAATAGGAGTTTTATTATTAGCATAACCATTTTCCTTCTCCAGGAATGGCAGTATGTTGTATGGAAATAACCCGGGCCATCATAGCCTATTATTTGTCATGGGACACCTTATAGAGGGATATCAGCTTCATGCTAAGCTCATGATGTATATTCAGCATGTACTTTCTAAAAATGATAAACATATTTGTTGTTCCTTCTCATATGCAGGCTATTTGATAGAATTACCTGCAAAATAAGTTCTAATGGTGTTACTATACTAACACTGTCAACAGGTCACCACTGTCATACTTGACATGAAAAGTCACCTTTTGACACAGGTTACAAGTTATCCATTTCAGTAAATTTGTGAGAAAGAGCAAGAGAGTCTTGTTTCCTTGCCAGTTACATTGATGCAGTGGAAAACAATACTTAGGAAGGGAAGAAACAAAGTCTGAGACGTTAATATGCTAAAGGGTTAAGTTGCTGCCAGAGCAGATTCTTTTGGAAGACCTAATCGGGAAACAGGAAGGTGCAAATGACCCCAAGTGCCAATCATGGGGCCACTAGAAGCTCACATTGACCTCATATAGACTAAAAACAGCATTAAAAAAAAAAGAAGCATTCAAGGCTGCAAGGAAATGTGTGACTTGCATGTGACCCCTCTCAAGTCTGCCGAATGACTGACAGGACTCATGATAGGGATGAGAGGCACCATACATGCTTATTAGGACAGGTGTCAATCTGTTTTTTAGACTCTGATTGGCACATGAAAAAGTGAGGTTTTCAGTTCATTGGCGCATCAGTAACAAGAATTAGTATCAGACCAAATTACATTTTAGCATTTAATGAAGCCGAATCTCAATAAACTGAAAAGATAGAAAATTTTTGGTTGTTTTTTACTGGTTCAAAATAAGCAAGGGAACAGGTGGATGGACGGATGATGATATATACTGTTCTGAAATAGCTCTAGTGCCTTTATGTGCTAAAACTTGGAATAAAAAAAAACTGTTATAAAGTATGGTTACTATGTGGTATTATGAGGTAATAGAGGGCAGCGCCACATGAGGGTCCTGCTCGGAGGACCCAGCATGACGGTGCATCTCAAGAGCACTTGATTTAATTGGCACCATGCAATGCTTCCTCTCCCCAGTGGTGGCAGTACAGAGTAATGTTACACTTGCTGCCTGCTTTGCCTCCATATTACAAGAGATCTCTGTTCACATTATTTTATCAAACTGGATTACCTACCATGGACAATCCCTTTATGTACAATAAGAGCAAACTCCTATACACTGATATACCCATAGGGATTGTTAGCGACCAGTTTTTTTAAAACAAAAATACAAACCATTTTGCATAAACCTGTCCTTTTTTATTGCCATCTCATGTGTTGGCCATGTAAAGACTCCTAATCCTAAATTCTTTGAGAAACCATTTTCCTGCATTTATCCAGCTTAATAGTAATGCATTGAAATGCTCCTCTGTGGATTTTTCACGTATGTAATATTCCATTTATGTTTATTGCATTTGTGAATTTTGTGAATTAAAAGACCTGCCACCAATTCTTTAGTGAGCGAATGTCACATCATAACACAAACCCATGCACACCACTTTCTCCAGTTCCTCTTCTATTTTTTATTCTCCTTCCCCAGCATCACAGAAGCCAATTTAAACTGCAAATGCAAATATTTTCCATCTCTCATTCACACAGCTTTGTGCTCACGGGGCAGTCTTTTCATTGTATATGTGTGTGCTTGCTAGAGATTTACTGCCTTGTGGCATGCCACATGTCTTAAAAATTACAGTGCCCATTTTCTAGTGAAATAATTTCAACGAAGAGTGGCTCCTATTACAGACAGAGATGCAGGGACGTCATGATTTATTATTATTTATGGTCCCTGGGCCTTGTTTATGCACGACGGGTTAGGTGCGCGGGATAGCAATGCCATTATGCAAATGACATTGAATGTCCTTTCTGAGCCTAAATAATTTTTGTGTTGGACGATTAAACCTCATCTGTTATTGATATGGGCTGCAGTCGGGCTATTAAAGAGTCCCAACAGTACTTACTCCCAGTAATGGGAAAATTGAGAGGAAGAGTCTAAACAATTGCCTCTAGTGTGCCGTGATTGTCTGGTAGGAGTTGAACATAATAAACCCCCTGAATAGAAATTGTGTTTACTACTTAGGAATAAATAAAGAGGGGCGAAAATGCAATAAATTACACTTTGTGATTTGAATAGGCACGGCAGAGCATTTGCGTTCTTTTCAATTTCTTTCTATATTTTATTTATTTGCTTTTTTAGGTAAATAACAAGTAGCTGGGAATGATTCCCATCCAGTTTGTAATGCATTAAACAAGCATGGAAAAGGTGGGTGGGAGGGCTGCTAGTTAAGTAGAAAGGAGAACCAATATTCTCGGTGAACAAGGGAGCGAACGTCACCACTTTTGCTTCCCTCTCTCTCTCCCTTTTTTGACACAGCTGTGCAGTAACATTTTGATCAGTGTTGATAGCTTATGAATTCCAAAATTGACAAAATTTACAGAAAAATGAGGATAATCCATCTTCCTTAGCAGCCTGTCAGGAGCTGGCTATACTTCATAATCCTCAATTACAGATGCTATTTTCAGACATTTACATGCAAATATTAAACACAAATGAGAAACAAAAGGAGGATGGAAATACAGCTATTTATATGTATAATACTAGAAGAATAGGAGATATAACAGGTAAGGCATACTAGGGAGACAGGGCAATTTCAATAGGTTTTACTCTCAATTCCCTTTGTAGTGATGAAGTCTTATTGTACTAGTTGAATTTTCATAGTAATCTGAGGTTACTTGGACTAGCAGATCTGCAGCATACAAATCCTTTGTGAGTATGGTGGCTCTGCTGTCATGTAAATGGTGTCATGTTATTTATGGATTGGAGAAATAGTAACAACAGCGGCTGGAATTAAAGGGGAACAAAATACTCGTATTGCTTTAAATCCTCATTTTTTATGGATGAATGATTTATTGTCACTGGCTTATCCTAGGTAAGTTAGTATGTTACACTGATCTGGCAAGCAACCCAGCGAATGAAGACATGTACAGAAAATATGACTATGAGCCAGTGTTCTGTACAGTATGAACATTATATACAAATATATACAAATAAAGGGGTATAGTAGGGGTGTAATGTGTAAGAAGACCAAAGGATTACATAGAGGCTGTTATTAGTTGTTGATTTTTTTTCTTGAAAGCTTATTTCCATGCAGAGGCTTAAGTTGAAGCTCCTGGGCCCTACTACAACATATGTAAAGTGACCCCCACTATCTGTAATACTTTTCAATACTTTTACATTTCAATCACCTATAGCATAACCTTGTGCTCACCTACGAACAATGAGGAGAACAGGAATTCCCCCACTTAAAACTAGTGGGTCCTTAATACGTCAGCTTAAGGCTGGTCTTACACGACCGTAGTTTAAGTCCGCAAATGGTCCGCAATTGAGGGTTTTCAATTGCGGACCATTTGCGGACACATTATACTCAATGTGGCCTCTTACACCACCGGATATTTTATCTGTGGTGTGCCGGGCCACAACCGAGGTCTGCACTTTTTAGAACATGTCCGTAATGGCCGCAATTCACGGCACTGCATGGACTCACCCATAGAACTCTATGGGCGAGTGCGGCAGGTCACGGACATCTGCGGAGTGTAAGTTGATGATCAGCAACTAGTGTTGCTGATCAGCAACTTGCGGACCATAAAAGCATTACGGTCGTTTAAGACCAACCTAAGTTGAGAGGAGGCTATAGCTTTCTTCATTGACGTCAAATGGACTTGAGAAAAAAGAATAGCAGACAACTCGCCACTGAATTCAAGCTGGTAAAGCAGATGTTTTGCATTGGCAACAGGGATTACTCTATTTTATATGTATAGCTAGCTATGGACACACACAAGTGGTATAAAATGACAGGGCCTTGACAGTGCAATGATAAACTCACTATGTTGGATCATTCTATGGTATGATTATGTAACACAATACTATATTAAATGATATTTTGTTTCATAATATACTTGATGGAGTGAAATAAAATGATATAGAAAGTGTAAATAAAAATATGCGATAATCTTAACCCTGTAGTAATTGTGTTTGCATTAAATGGTTTGGACACTGTTAGCCCAATATTAAGAGACTAGTGTTATTGTTTGTATAATAAAAAAGTTATTTTTCCAATATACTTTCTATATCAATTCCTCACGGTTTTATAGATCTCTGTTTGCTGTCATTCATTCTGTTACTTCTAGTGGATAAAAATCAGTCCATGGTCATGTGATATACAGTCCATGGTCATGTCATATACACACGGGTGCAAACCTCGTTACCAGGCAGAGATCTGATTATTGTGTTGGGACTATAACGTGCTGTGCTCCTGTGTGTATATCACATGAATGAAAGAAAAAAAGATTTAGAAAACCCATGAGGAATTGATACAGAAAGTATATTGTAAAGTTGTTCAACTTTTTATTAGACAGACAATCACAGTGGTGTCTCAGTATTGGTCTGAAAGTGGCCAACCCTTTCAAGCAAAGACAATGTAGGATTGCAAACTGAATAGTTAATATCTGTTTGATGGCTCAAAAGGCACATTTTATAATATTACCAATGTCTTAGACACCATTCCATGTCATATAGTTCCAATAATACGTTTAGGTAATAATACATATATTGAAAGGTGCAGTAGGTATTGGAAGTGTACGTAGTGCATGTAAGTATATATTACTTTTGACCATTTGCTTTTTCATTTGCATATTACCATTTGTATCAGTATGGTGTTTAATAGTAGAACTGGCTGGGGAAACCTGAGGCTAAGGAATGCACTCATGTGTATTAGATTCTTATATTATTAAAAATGTTTAATTGAATTAAATTAATTTGAGATTGGCAGTCAGTATTTTAGTTGCTGTACAGTTTGTTATACCTCCCTGTGGGAACTTAGGTTTCTACTCTGCTACTAATTTGTAATTCACACCTTCCATACACATGACTCCATTCTCTAGTATTTGTATTCAACTGTGCCATATGGTCTTTAGCTTCGACTGTGTCCTCTAAATATGTTTTTCTTCAGTTACAAAATTTATTGTTGGTACCTTGTTTTGAGTAGGCTCATAATAGAGTATTAAAAAATATTATACTCAGGGATGACTGGGACTCTTTTTGGTAAGATTGTTATATGATGTCATGGGTTTAGTTGATTAAAGGGGCTCTATTAGCAAAATTATGCTGTATGAGCCCCACATATGCGTGAATAGCCTTTAAAAATATATTCAAATTATACTTATCGTGCATGGTGGGCTTTCATGCACGGTCCAACATCATCTTCTGGCACGCCTTCCTCATCTTTCTTCTTCTTTCGGCGATGCCCTCCGGTCCTGGCTCTTTCCCTGCTTCATCCTCCTCTTCTTCTGGCAGAATTAGTTCGGCGCATGCGCAGAATCACTTGCCTTATTGATGTGAGCATACTGCCATTGAGAAAAATGGCCCCGGAGCGTGCGCAGTAGCACTCCGGAGTGAGCGCTGCTGCACACGCGCCGGATTTGAACCAATCCCGCCGGAAGAAGAGGACGATGAAGCTGGGGAAGAGCCAGGACTGGAGGGCGTCGCCAAAAGAAGAAAAAAAGAAGAGGAAGGCGTGCCAGAAGATGACGTCGGACCGTGCATGACCGCCCACCATGCACGATAAGTAGAATTTGCATATATGTTTTATGGTTTTATTTTAAAATACCATTAGCGGTGCCTGAATAGCCTGTTTAAAGGCTATTCACGCATATGTGGTGCTCATACAGCATAATTTTGCTGATAGAGCCCCTTTAAACACATGGGACAAATTGGTGGGCAGGTTTAGTATAAGGGAATTGCTAGGTGTGCAATTCCCTAATGCTGCTCCTGGAACAATGGAAGAAGGGAAAGACAGAGACAGTGAGCCTGAAACTCAACCCAGCCCCTGAACTGTCCTATGTGACAGACAACAACTAAGGTGGTAAAATCCTTCATAGTTATAGATGATGACACAAAAATCAGACAAGACAAACAACACAAAAGAGGAGTCAGCAAGCCAAGGGTCAAAGTCATAAAGACAAAGCAGTAGCAAATTGTAATCGAAAGAGTAGTCATAATGGAAGCTAAAGGTCAGAGGTCAGTAATACAATAGAAAGAGAAGTAGGAAGCTAGCAAGGACAGAGTCAAAATAGCCAGCAAACCTGTGTGGGCTGATGACCTGTCCAAGAAGTCCAGGACCTGCCCCAGACTCGATTGGTAGACAGGCTGCCAATCACACAGGCAAAGCTAAGAATAACTATTTGTTGGACAAAGGGAAACAAGGTGTAGGAGATGGTTGAGGTGGAAATTCAGTTACAGAGGATAGGAAATAGAGCAATGTTCAGACAGAGCAACAAAAAACTGTAAGCAAACGGAACACGACTTCTGCGCTGCAGCGTGCGAGTGGAGGGTGGCGCAGAGACCTGAACAGGAAAAGAGGTTACATTTAGCCTGTGTGATGGACAATTTAGGCCAGCAGAGTGCTCAGTGACTTGTTTGAAACTACACACATTTATATCTAGATTTACCTAGAGATAACAGAGGCACCGATTAAGCACTGATGTAGCCTTTATCATGACTCAGCAGCTAAGTGTATATTGCAGATCTGATCCATTAGCCATCAATGACAGGGAAGAGAATAGAAGAGACTGGGAACAGGGACTAATGTCAGCAACCCAGCCATTGCTCCTAGATAGCAGTGGTGGCTAGAAACAGAGGCAATGAGATGTAGACATCCAACAGAAAAAATTAGCAGTATCTGGCAAATGGAGCAAGATAAATAAAGTAATGTATTGGATAAAACACTTCTGTTAACTTAAAAGATTTAATTCTGGAGATCCTCGAGATGGGAATACTCCTTTAAGGATGTAGAGAATGCTGAGATATTTCAGCTGTGAATTGTGACTTAGCATAGAACAACATTTAGAATAAAGTATATTTTCAAAGTAACTCTACTTTTTATGCATGTCATATCTATATGTATATCTGTAAAATGGTAAACATGCAAGGTTGGTCATATCTAGTTATGAGCCTCATTTTCCATTTGTTCAATGACAATTCAGCTTCAGGCTGAAGACCTGAGTAATGTCAGACAGTCTGGTTGCCTGGGAAGTGTTGCATGACAACACTAATAAAAAGCCTGTAAAGCAGAAGTTTCATTATTTTTTGTATAAGTAAATGGAGCTTTCTAATCTATGTATGCATGATACTGACAAGCAGATGTGTGTTATATATGTTGGCTTCTCTTTGGGAATTATGTAAAAAGTAAGTCCAAATACTAAAATGGCCTCACACTGGTAATACAACCCCAACTAAACAATGAGTTAATGTTATAGTCTTGTGTGAATATACAGTGAGATTTACAGCTTGTGTAATTATGCAGATCATAAGATAATATACACTATTTTAACTATCTATGAAATTTACCAATCTTTATGCCCAAAGAAACTCATTTTTAAGTATTTGGCCTTACTGACATCTTCTAGTTTTCAGAATGTTTACAGTTTTTTGCCAGTTTATTTCAGTGTTCTAGTATATATTCAGTTGCTTGTATTTCTTCTTGTTTTTTAGACAACAGATTATTCTACAATGGCATCTCTAACTGGTGGGTTGGATGAAATGAAGTCCAGTCTAACAAGTCCACCTTCAGGGGATTTAGGAGGAACTGTTCCTGGCCCCCAATCATACCCTATTGTAACAGGTAATTCATAAGTCTAGTTTATTAAAATAAAGTTTTATTTGATTTGTAAATTCATAGCTATGGTATGTATATAGTCAACTGCTCCTGTACCGATTTATTTAGGTTCCAGTCCTACAGTGCTGTGTGCACAACCCTTGGAGGTTAATCTGTAACTAGGACATAAATAGTTGATCGGACCAGTCAGCTGATATCTGCACAGTGTACAAAAGCAGAGCAGACGGCTTTATAGACTGTGTATATGTCTCTTTACTCAGTGTACAGAGCTGTCTATTCCTGGCTATCAACATTGTATAAAAAGCATCTGATTGGTGAGGCTGTGGGATCTCCACTGATCTGATACTGATGTTATATCCTAAGAATAGGTCATCAATAGAGATGAGTGAATCAAAGCTGGCAAAGTGGAATTTGATCGAAAATTTCAGTAAATATTCGTTTTGCATTGAATCCGGATCTTCTCACGCTTTGTAGTAAAGAATCACATTTTTTCATAAAATGGCTGCAGCACATGTTAGAACATGGGGCAAGGAACTCTTGGAATGTGGGATCACCCACAATGCTATGCATGCAACAAATCAGCAGCTAGGCAGCCCTGTGATGTTACAGCCTTTTTGTGACCGCCCACGGCATCAGGAGAGGGTGTTAACTGTAACTGACAGCTTATACCCTGCTCCATAACCCCTGGTCAGAGCACAGCTCCTATCAGGGCTTTTAACACCTTGGATACCATGCTCAAACATGACTACGGCATCCAAGGGGTTCCACCATGCTACATGTCCCCCTCTGGACAGTGATCCCAGGCTGCTAGTAGTCCCCAGTATCTGGTTGATCCTGCCTGCGATGGAGGAAGTCAGCCTACGAGTCTCCATAGTCTGACTTCCTCTATAGGCTGCAATACACGTGTATTGCAGTCTACAGTACTGAACCAGTGATCGGTGCATCACTGGTTCAGTTCCCCTAGTGAGACATCACTTAAAATCACAGCAGAATTAATTTGACTTGAATTGTATCGAAATAAAATTTTTGAAAAATTCTCTCATCTCTAGTCATCAATAACTGATTTTGAACAACCCCTTTAAACTCTAAAAATGTTAATTCCTTATATGATACAGGGCACCATATATTAGCATGTTCTGATTCATTAGTCCATGAAATATGTTATATGTTGTAGCTTTGGGAATTAAAAGCAATTTGGTTTATTTAGGTAAGAGAGCAAAGTAGCAATTTCCAGAGAGTAGTTATACTGACAAGATAGTCCACAGTAATTAAACATAGTTGGCTTAATTAATGGATAATTCTTTTAGTTCCATGGATAGTACTGAGGCTTGTTTAATAATGTGGCACACTGGGCGAAAAAGTATTTACCCAAAGAAACCAATTAAATAATAGCTGTCATTTTTCCTGCACAATTTAGACACTGAACTAATATTTGACTGTTGAGTATTGTTATATTTCTGCATATAGTTTTGTCCTATTAAAGTAAGAGTGGCTGGTTTTGATTCAGTGACCAGTTTATCAAATTATATTTCTCAAAATGGGCGCAATAACAATTATGGCATAATGTTGTCAATTTACCTAAAATAGTATTATGTCATAGTTTTAAATCAGGTATCTAAGACTATCTAAGACTAGATATGCTGCTGTTCTCAAAGGTATGGTATCATGGGGAACTGAGAACAATGAGCAAACAATGGGTGTATGTACATGGATAGAGCAGTAGCTAAGCTTTACTACACAGTCAGCAAGTGCAGTACATGAATAATTTCTGGTAAGCGATATGGTATATCAGATTGCCCACTTTGGCTATTCTAGGATGAATTGTAATGGAGTGATCAGGATGCACAATAGGAGGTGGGTGAAGTCACTGTTACCATGCAGGTGGTTTATCAAAAAGGTGGTTCAAGTTGTATGTTGGAAAAACCCCTTTAAGGCTAAATCCCCACATAGCGAAATGCAGCTAAAAAATTCTGCGGAAAAAAAATGTAGTGGAAAAAAAACATTTTTCATTGCGTTTTTTCTGTGGAGTTTATTCCCTTGTTAAACCTATAGGGAAAATGCCAGCGTTTGTACAGGTATAATTGACATGCTGAGATTTTCAAAAATGCAGATGGTTTCAAAAACACAGATTTTCTGCTGCAGATTTTTTTCTACAATATGAGGATGGGATTATCCAGAATCCCATTCACTTTGCAAGTACTATATAATGTAGTGTTTTTGCCGTCGCGTTTCCGCAGCGCCTTCACAATGTGGGGCTTCAGCCTTAATGCCTGAATTTCAATTAACATTTTTTTTTTTTTACACTGTTTGCGAATACCTTTTGGTGAAACCTTATTCATTCACATTGTATTGCACTTTAGTCCAGGGCTCCATGAGCCAGAAACGCCGCGGCGGAAACGCTGTGGGAAAAATTGCGGCGTTTTACAGTACTTGCAAATTGGATGGGATTCATGGGAATCCCATGCCCACTTTGCACTTAAAACCGCAGCGCAGACAAGCTGCGATTTCCAAAACCGGCATGGGTTTGGAAATCACAGCATGTCAATTATATCTACGGAAACGCCAGCGGCTTTCCTGTATATAGAATCGTAACAGAAAGTTGGCAGAGGAAAACTCTGCGAACTTTCTGTTCAAAGTGCTGCGGGAAGAACCGCAATATGTTCAAGCCATGGTTGTTCCCGCAGCGCTTTAATTCGGTGTTTCTGGCTCGTGGGGCCTTAGCCTTAATGAGGAATTTTAGGATAAATTCTGCAACAAATACACAAACTACGAACTCAAGATAAAAAGTCTGTAATCTAGCATGATTTGTAAATTCTAACAATTACTTGTATACTCGCAGAAAAAGGAGCCCATTGAAGTCAATGGGAGGCTTTTTTTCAGCGCTGAAATTCAACACCAAATTCCTCACCATTTTCCTCCGTGTGAATGGACCCTAAGAATATGAAATTCTTGGAAAGTCGAGAACATTTTTAACCCCCCCCCCCCCCCCTTGGTTTAAGTTCTCCTATTCAAGTTGTACAGAAAATTTTTATTCTAAAAAAAATTTAAATCAGTGAATCTATTAAAAAAAAAATGTTACTAGTTTAATTATTTATTTTTTTTTAAATCCTGGATAACACTTTTTGCAATCTACACATTGTAGAAAAATATCTGCAGAGGGCATGCTGTTATTTCAAAAACCATTTCCAGAAAACTGCAAACTTTCTGTGAAAAGTGCATCGGGAAAATCTGTGATGCATTACTGCTGCCTTTTTCGTCTGCATCGCTTCTTCGCTGCGATTCATTATATGGAACTTAAGCCTGAAGCTAAAGCCCCACTTTGCAGAAATGCAGCATTTTGTTTCGTTGCACTTTGCTGTTTTTTTTTTTAACCCAAGTCAGAAGTGGATTTAAAAGAAGGGAATGTCTATGAGCTTTCTTTATATTTAGGGTCCATTCACATGGAGGAAAATGGTGCTTTATTTGGCGCTGAATTTTCAGCGCTGAAAAAAAGCCTTTCCGCTAGCGGCTAGTGGAAAAAAAAAGCTAGCAGAACCCATTGAAATCAATGTGAGGTGCTTTTTTTCAGCGCTGAAAATTCAGCGCCAAATAAAGCGCCATTTTCCTCTGTGTGAATGAACCCTTACTTTGGCTAAATTTTTTTTAAAAAAACGGAGCAAATTCTAGAACAAAAAACACTGTGTTTCGGCAATGTGGGGTCTTAGACTTTGAACACAGAATAAATTAATGTGCATTTCTGATGTTCTGTGCGCCAATTAGCAGGCATAGGTCTGAACTATAATTTATGCCAGTTTCTTGTGTAAATTTTAGTAAATTTTCTGGGTCATGAGAGGCCATATGCCTGTCTGCTGTGTCCAGCCCTGGTAGAAGGCCACCATGAGAAGTCACAGTTATGCAAGTTTTTGATGCCACTTTTCTCATGTAGTTGGATCAATGAATTCCCATTATTGTGTTTTGACCACAAAGAAAATGAAGAAATTGGTAATTTCCTGTGAAATATCTTCCATTTGGTAAAGATTAGGTTTATAGAGAACTTGCATGTTATTTGTATTTTCTACCACATTAAATATTAAGTTACAAAGGGGAGAGTGAGAGAAAAAACCGCTTGCTGCCACGGTTCATAAACGCGCTCTCTATTTGCAAGGCAATGACTTGAGCCCACTTCATTACCGCCACAGTCAGCAGTTTTAGAAGATGTTTGATTGTTATTAATTACCTGCAGATGCATTTCCAGCTCAGCTTGCTGACTTCAGCGTGCTTCTTATCACATTGAGAGGACAGAGTAGGAAAGGAACTGACACTATCACAGGAATGCTGGAGAGGAGACTGACAAAACCAAGTACACAAGATATGTCCAGTCACTATGTATTAGCGGAGCCCAGAACTCTTAGGGTATTATTTTAAATGGGGGGGGGGTTAGTTTAATATAACTTTAGCAGTGCCTGAATAGCCTTTTTAAAGGCTATTCACGCATATGTGGGGCTCTATCAGCATGATTTTACTGATAGAGCCCCTTTAAACTAAGTAATCCATCCATTACTTTTGGGTTCTGAATAGACTATACTGGCAGCCTAGTCAGTTCTCTTCCCTTGCATCTTTGCTTCTAGAGGTAAAAATCTTGGACACTTGGCATTTCTCTAAGCCAAGAGTCTAAGAATTGTTTCCTCTTAGAAGAATCTCTTCTTTCAATAATTTTGGAAAGCAATATGGAGGAGATAAGAGATTCCCGAGTCATGCATCACTTCTCAGGCCCAGCACAAGACACAACACAGTCTATCAATTTTTCTCAGAGTGTTCCTTTAATTGAATAATAATGCATTCTTCTTCAGGAGTGCACATTTGGCCTTATTGTGATGGTATAGAAAACACATAATTACACAGACCTATAGCAATTACACCATATTAAAGGTAGATGGTGTGAAGTTTCCATGTGTGCAATAAAAAATGCCGTGATCAGATGACCTCTAGCACAACCTACCATCCCTTACTTGCCATATTGTGATAGCAGTGGTCCGATAAGACATGAATATGTTAATTAAGATAAAGACTCATGGAAATCGTAAGCATGCAGAAAACATGCTAGAATAATTATGGAAATTGCACTGCAATTATGCTAATGAGATATACCACTGAGGTGTCATCATCCGCCACCTAAGCAACACTATATTTTCTCCTCATGTCTAAAGGCTGTAAGGCACCTTTACACCTTTGGAAATGAATAATGTGAGACAAACAGAAGATAACAGAGGAGTCCAAAATGCCTGTCTTAAAAAATGGTCTTATTGATTGATTTCCCCATAGTGTATCAAGAACGCCAGCAATAAGTACTTTTGTAAAATGAGGTGTGGGTTCCATTTTGGAAAAAAAAAAAAGATAGATCCAGGGCTTTAAAAGGAAGAATTTCCATATTGATGGGAGGGGTCACGAGCAAGATTATGTGCCTTGTCCGAATCATGTTTGTTCAGTTCCCCATTCCCCACATGCATCGTATTTTAATATAACTGAATGAAGTTGGAAAGTCTTCCTTTTAAAACCCTGCGTCAATCTTCTTTTACCTGGCTGGAGCAAGACCTGTGTGCATGGGAAGGAGGCCTCAGGCAATGGCGAGATGGGAATTTCTCTATATTTTTATTTATTGGGCATTATTTGAATTCCAGGTATTAATAGCAGTAAATTTCATAATTTTTGATAAAAAAATTTTTTGATGCACCATTTATTGACATTCATGTGGTATTGTAGCATTTACAATTTCACTATGTTCTAGCTTTCTTTAGCTTGTACTTATGTTAATATTACTTATTGTTGTATATAGCGCACTGATTTACATGATTTATTAGACTATTGTGACCTAATATGTATTAGATTTTACCTATGTTCTTCTCTGTACATCTGGTTCAATTACCTTTTTTATTTCTGTGCTCTTCTTCCCAGTATATGATGCCTATTTTTTATGCACTACATGTTCAGTCCTCTAAATAAGTATATATCTGTGATAAGTAATATATGTTATTTGTATGACTTTATAAGGTACTGGCACTAAATTATTGTAGCTTTGGTTGTATTTCATGTGCCATCACAGATTATTATACTTTAATGGGCAAGTCAACACTGGACACCCATCTGTTGTGTAGCATTTGCAATAACCAATTCTCAATATCTGTTTATGGTTATATGCATTTTGCTACAGTGTTCACCTTTAATATAGACTTATATGAAAAATAGTCCTGGCTTTATATAAAGTTTAAGATAGATGTGACAAAGGTGTGCTGAATGAACTGCATGGATATTCAATTAAAGAATTTAATGAAGAAAATTACCGCACTCCTATGGGACATCAGAATTTGATCCAACATTTTGAAAGCAAGATACTCCAAGGAAATTTCAAGAAAACCCAAAACAGAAAGAAGTCTTTAGACTGGGAGTTATTAACTATTTATATCATCTTTTTGCTTTTGTCTCCAGCTATTTCTCCCCAATTTGAATGCTATCCTATAAAAGATGAATCCTATTTTTTTTTGTGATCTACTATACTTCACAAACCATAGCAATCATAATCAACCATTGTTGCTAATAATTCTTCATAACTTTTAGTATTTTTATAAACCCTGTCTTGGATACATGGCATAAAAAGAACGATTGGCAATAAGGAATAGACTGAGTGAAGTTTAATGGATTATAGTGACCTGTATTTTTCAAAGTGAAAACATATTTTAGCCTTTTAAAGGGTTGTCTAATTTCAACAACTCCTATTCTAAAAGATGTCGGATCATGGTTCCGCACATTGTTGTGGTTCCTAGTCTAGAAATAACAGCCATCTGCTGGGGAAAGATTTAGCTAACCATACAGTAAATTTCCCCTGTTGTGCTGCAAATGAATGGCTGACCATGTAGTAGATGGATTGGCTGGATCCTTCAGAGCCACTCTTAGTTTCTTGCTATGTGCTCTGGTTCATAAAGAACCATCTATGATGTCCATATGCTCTTTTAACCCTTAGGAGACGGAGATTTTTCATTTTTGTATTTTCGGTTTTTACTCCTTACCTTGCAAAAGCCATAACTTTCTATTTTTTCTGTCTACATAGACCAATGAGGGCTTGATTTTTGTATGACAAGTTTTACTTCAAAATGATACCATTTATTATTTTGTACAACGTACTAGGAAGCGGGCAAAAAATTCATCTTGAGGTGGAATTGAGAAAAAAATGTAGTGCTGCTGTTTTCTTATGGGTTTTGTTTTTACGGCTTCCACTCTGCAGTGAAAATGCTTTATTCTGCAGGTTGGTATGATCACGTGGATACCAAATTTATATAGTTTATTTTCTGTTTTAATAACTTTGTAAAAATTCTAGATTTTGAAGAAAAAAAAATATTTGAATCACCATATTCTGACCCCTGTAACTTTTTTATATTTCAGCATACGGAGCTGTGTAAGGCATCTTTTTTTGTGGGACAATATGTAGTTTTTATTGGTATCACAATGGGGAATGTATGTTGTTTTGATCACTTTTTATTCCATTGTATTAGAAAGGAAATTTGGTGAAAAAACACCAAATCAGCCATCTTGATTCTTTTTACTGCTACGCTGTTTACTGTATGGGACAAATGTTTTTATATTATAATAGTTTGAGTGTTTTCGGACTTAGGGATGTCTAATTTGTTTATGTTTACTTTTATTTATTTATAATTATATGTGATCTTAGGAAAGGGGGTGATTTAAACTTTTATTTTTTTTTTTTTTTTTTATATTTTAAAAAAGCTTTTTTATTTATTTATTTATTTTTAAACTTTACTTTGCCCCCCTAGTGGGATTGAACATGTGATCTTTAGATTACTTGTGCAATAGACTGTAATACTACTGTATTGCAGTCTATGGCAGATTTCCTATGTAACTATTTAAGCCTGCTGGAGACTGCTCCAGGCTGCCATGGTAACAGGACGCCTCCCACAATTGCACTACAGGTTGGTCATCCTGTTACCGAGAATGATATAGAAAGTGAAAG